>NW_010534854.1:0-6486 GCF_000687285.1 Phaethon lepturus | reverse complement strand
CTCCCGAGGGAAGCCCGGCGGGTTGAAGGGAAGCTGTGCCCCAAGGACCGGGCTTCGCGTTTGAACGGAGGAGTCGCAGACGAGCGGCGCGGACCAGCCCATCAGGCAGCTTACGGGCACACGGAGGACCCGGGCAAAAATTCACGTTCCGCTGAGGAAACGGCACGAGCGCGGCCCTGGGAACGGGCCGTCCCCCGCAGCCCCGGGGGAAAGCTGCTCGCCCGCGACTTCATTTTCTTCACCGTCTTTCCCCTTCGCATTCCGGAAGGATTTAAGCTGTGCAAAGCCAAATGCAAGATTACCATAGGAAAAATATCAATAACATTCCCGCTTCTTCCTCAGCGTATAAAAATGTATCTTAGAGTGGAAAAAAAAGGTCTCTGCTGCCTTAATCCTCCTTAGAAACAAACATACACAGAGCTACAGCTGGGAATAAGCTGGCAGCGCTGGTTCCAGTCGGGGGAGAGAGGTGCCCCCGATACCAGCACCTAATAAATACCCGACGGTGGACGCCTGAGCTCCCTCTCTTACCGGAGAGGTACCGGTCCAAATACAAAAATAATTAAAAATTACACCAGTCTTGATGAAGGCTACATGGTACAAGCCTTCCTCCGGGGGAAACCCACTCTCCCGCTTGAGCACAGCTTCTTCACGCGTTCACAGGGCCCGCGGCGCCGGTTCAGACGAGCAGGTCGAGCGTCACGGTTGCGTCACTCTCCCAGCCCCAACCGCACGTCCATCATCCCCCAAAGGATTCGGTTCAAATAGAAGAGGCTCAGCTTGTCCAAACTCCCCGGTTTTCATATCTCTATTCATGCAAAATCGCTAGAAATTTACTTCCAAGCGAAAGGCTAGAAACCTCAAATACCGTGACTCCAAGACCCGGGGCTTCAGAAGACAGTTACGACAACGCTCATGAGAAACGCTGCCTCAGCAAGCGGGCACGCTGGCCCCCGGTAGCTGCTTCGGGAAACATCGCTCTGACCACCGCTGAATTCAATCGGATGTGAAAGGGGGGGAAAAAAAAACCCACCCCGAAACCACTTGCCTTTGAAAACCTGCGGTCAGCAGAACAAGGGTGCGCCGGCAGCAATGAGCATCGCTTAATATACGGGGTATAAAAGGAGCTAATGGCTGTACTGGACGCCCCAGAACTCCGATTTACCGACTTCGCGTTGCGTTGCTTGATGCGAACCCCGTGCAAACGCAGCCTCCCACGCACTTCCAGGGGCTTTTGGCAACCATTTATCTGTTAAAAAAAAAAAACAAACCCGATACTGTACTCTACTACGTAAATCCACACTATTTATACGCTGTATACACTGAATAAAAAGGCTTAAAGCAGCTACTGTCAGGAAATTCCCGGCTCGGGAAGAAAATCCTGCCCCCGCCAGCCTTGCTCGTGGCTCGGTGAGGCAGAGACCCCGCGCTCCGGAAAGAAGGCGACCGCCTTGTTGAGTAAAAGTGCCCTTTCCAGGTGTTATGAGCATAAAAAAGTTCTTTTAAAAAAATTACAAAACTAATAAACATTTATTAAGGACGGGGAGCGCTGAAGCCGCCCTTGGAGGGGCTTATCCCAACAGCCCGGAAAGGACATTTCTACCGTACGTGAAGGCAAACGTTAATAGCGTGTGGTATTTATTTCACACTGCTGAGCTCCTTACGGCTTGTCAATTAGGTATGGAACGCTGTGCAAATACAAACTCGGTATGTGCAGGGAAATCTCTCTGAAAAAAAAGAAAAAAAAGCCATATAGCTGTTTGCCCAAATTAAATTGTACTCTCCTCGCAGCGCTGCTTTTCTCGGCAATTAAATACCCGCAGTTTGGCTGAAGACGCCCTTGTAAACGAGCGTTTTGTCCGCCTGGAAACGAGGACCCAACTCACCGCGACAAAACTTTCTGCTGCCTTAAGAGCCCCGATCAGCTCCGCCGCGAAACGGAAAATATCACGCGCCGTTGTATTTTTATTATCGTAATACCTCGGCTAAAATACATCCAGCTATCGTTTAAAGTAAGAGGTACTCTCAGCTGAATCCTGGCGGGCAGCGCGTGCCATAAATCCTCCCACGGCACGTTCCCGACTGCCCCGCCGGCCACATGGGGAGAAAAACCGGGGAATTTGGTGCGATAGCGCTCCGCCAGAAGGCACTAATACCCGACGCGAGGAAGCTATCCCGCACAAACACATTTTGACCGCTTACAACTGTGGCTGCTCAGGGACCACCACAAAAAAAAAAGAAAAAGTTTTCCCGACACTTGCAAAATTTGCCCCTGCTAAGAGAGCGAAAACCTGCCGCCTTCCCCCTCGCCTGCAGTTTTCCAGGTTTCTTTTTAGTTAATTCCATTTCCCCAAAACATTGACAGTTCTTCAAAAATAGAAAGTGTGTTTAATATTTCACGAGAGGGACGTTTTTCCAACGTGAGGGTAAATAAACGCAAGGTTTCTGAAAAGGAGCCTATAGGAAGCCATGCTTTATTTTTCGATGATAAATCATTTACTTTGCAAACGATCTCGACTTTATGAATTATGAACGTCAGCTGAATAGCTGTCCAGCCTGACTAACGTTCGCCCGCGCCATTTCTTTTCTCTCATAGGAGGGCTCTTTGTTGGATCCGTTTCATTATTATTAAACTATGAGCTGTCGCTGGAAAAACAACGGTCGGGCCATCCGGCAGCAGCGAAGCGGCGCGTCCAGGCGAGCGTCTGCAAGGACAGCCTATCTCCTGAAAGAAAACAGAGCGTATTTTTAACCAGAAAATTAAAAAAAAAAAAAAAATCAGCATTTTCTTACTTTATTCTAATTTTTTTTTTTTTTTTTAAAAGCGCTTAGACATCCCTCAGCTTTTGCTGGTTCCTCTCCCCCCGTCCGTAAGCAAGGCATTAAAAAAACCTCAAGCAGCTGCTTTTGCAGCGGTGAAGCCGGGAGCCGGCGGCACCAACCTGTTGCTGGATGCGGAAAACCCCGGCTCGGGGGAGGACAGAGCCCTGGGGCCGTCAAACTCGGGCTGTCAAACCGAGGTTTTCGGCTTTTCAGGCGTTGGAGAGGCTTCTTGGCGCGGCTGTAACGGAAGGGGTTTGCGTTCCGAAGCCGCACGGAGCGCGCCGTCTGGTTTCTTCCGGCTGTTTTCCAGCGTGGGGTCGGCGACGCGACTCCCCTTCAACCTTCCGAAACGGAACGTCAGAACAAGTAGAACGACTCAAAAATGCTATCCAATGCTTAAAAATAGCACCAAACCCCCGAAGCCAGCGAGACACCTTTCTGCATGGGGCTCGATTTTTTTTTGTGTGTTGCGCGTTCTTGCTCTTTGCAGATATTTATGACTCCGCCGCAGGCGGTTATAAAGATTTATTACCAGTCTGCGGAATAAGTTCCGCTAACGCGTACAGTCAACGTCCGAGCTCGTGACTCTGCAAGCGTGCTAAGAACGTGCGACTCATTACAAGCGCAGAGCATTAGCTGTGGCTTATCTGTCCGGGGCGTTGGCGTTCTACCCAACGCACCCCGTAGGTACGTTACGTAGGTACTGGAGCAGACTGGGAAGTCTGGGTCGTACGGCGGGGAGCGAGGCGGGTGGGTTACGTACGTAACCGACGCGAGGGGCCTTCCCAGGAAGCCGATTCCTAGCGAAGACGGGGGGAGGCTCCGCGTGCTTGGAAACCCGCGTCGTGCTACGGCCCGATGGCTAATTGCATACGGTTCCATTTAGCCTCCCGACGTTAAATCACCGCCGGAACTATGCGCTCCGAGAGAACTACCTGGAGAGAAAATAAACGACATCTGCAATCCCCCGAATTTGGAACCCAACTCGGTTTACAGTATTAGGGTGGTTTGTTTTTTTTTTTTTAAAGGATATTTGAAGCAACATGCAGCAGTTAAAACCCATTTAGTCAGCTATTTACCTTCCAGTCTTCCTCTTTGCCTTCCTCCTAAGCCATGGGTCTCATAAATGCAAAAAAAAACCCCACACCCCAACCCCGGCTGACATACGGTGGTTTTTAATGCTATGGAAGGTACGCGACTTAAAATCTCAAAAATTGTGAAAGCGGACCCTGTTCCGCTAAGCGCAGCTAGATCTTGCAGCACAGGCCAAGCCATGAATTAGAGTTTATAGTGCTGCAGAGAGAATACCCAAGAATTAAAAGAAAAACATTTCGGCTTGAGTAGGAAAATTTTCTGTATTCTATTTTACAGCCAACCATAACTTTCACGAGATGAGTTATGCTTTCTGTTATTGGCGTGTTTTTCAAGTTAAATAAAATCTGTTTTCCAAGAGAGGCACCGGTGAATCTCGCTTCCCAAATCGCTCCTCAGCCTCTCAGCTGCACTTTCTGCCCACATCATGGTTTTCATTCAGTTCTAAATAAATGATAAAAAAACCTAAAACTCATCCCATCTCTCCCAGAGGTTTAAGCATCTAATGTGGGAGGGATATATATCTATTTTTTTTTTTTTTTACTGGTGTCTTTCTGAGTTCTTGCAGCCTACCGGTATTAAGATTTGTCCTTGTTTTGAGGAGGGAATCGCCGAGTAGAGCAATGCAACCCTCTACCTGCTGGTAGCTTTGGGCTTGCTGGCTCAGGGTCACTGAGCGGGGCTTGGATGTGATTAAAAAAAAAATCTGCGAGAACCACATCGACGTGCCGCTCCCTGGCCACTAAATGAGGGCAGGAGGCTACAACCCCCTTACTCCACCTTTTTACTTCGCAGCCCATGAAGAGAGATACCTATAAACCCGAGACGCTGACTGAAGATGGGATGAAGCCCATTTCAAAGCAGGGTAGATTAAAAAAATAAATCAATCAAGGCAAAATTTTCTTATTTGACCCACGTCACCCCTGCGCACCCTCCCGGTAATACTCCTTACGCTACGGACGTGCGCTTGTATAACAGCCACCAGCCACCGCTCAAGCCCTGGTGCATCACAGGATCGTTAAGGTTGGAAAAGACCTTTAAGACCATCGAGTCCAACCGTCGACCCACCACGCCCACCACCCCGTACCCCGTTAAATACCATCCAACGCAAAGCTCCCTCCCTCCCAGCTCGCTAAGACGCAACGCGCGTGCGGCATCGCCTGTGCGAGATGATGTCGGAACGCAGGATACAGCGAGATTTAAAGCTGAAGGAGAGCGTGTCCACGGAAATGCCTTGGTTGAGCATTTTCTGCTGAAAAGCTTTTTCAGCAGAATAGGCAGGTCCACCAAAAGCAACATCTCTGCGGGGGAAAACCTGACTTCGACCATGTTTTTCTTTATTTTATGAGAAGGTATGTTAAAATGAAATATTTCACTGAGAAGCGTCACTCGAGTCCAAACGTTTCAGGCTTGGATACTCTAAAATATTTCGTCTAGAAAACAGGGCGACTTTCCTACAGCACGTGTCGTTCTGAACCTCTTGTGCCACCAAACAAACGTTCCTTGACTTTCCCATCCAGGGTGGAAAAGGTCAAAACGCGAAAGTTTCCACCGGACGGAGCCGACACTGCGAGCTGTACGGTAAAACCCCAGTTTTTCTGCAATTCCTTTAAGCTGCCTTAAGCCCGGGCTCCGCAGAGGGTCTGAGCGCCCGGTGCCGGTGGCTCGTGCCGAGCATTCTTTTTGTGTTACGGACCAGCATCGGCCACAAGATGCTGGGCTCGACCAACCGTCGCTCCGAGCCAGAGCTATTTTTTTTTTTTTTTAATTTATTTATTTTTTTAAACACAGTCCAAAGACAACAGCAGCAAAGACAGGAAAAAACCCTTACCTGATCTCCATAATGACCCTACCTCCCGCAGCCGCGATCCTCTCCTACCCCTCGCTCCAGCACAAAGCCCCAGTCCTCCAAAAATCTCGCTTGGCCGATCCTGGAAGAGGACAGAGAGCAAGAGGGTGAGAAACACAGAAGAAACTGGAACGAAATGGTCAGAGGGAGAAATTCATCTGTTTGGGGTATGACTGCTCCGGCGGTTTCGGCTCTTTTTCCAAAACCTGGGATGAGCAGTTAATACCAGATGTTCAGCTGCTCCAGACGCTCGAACGGGTTTTGGACGCAAGGCAAAAAAATAGTCTACTGGAGAGCGCGGGTTTGCGGTTAAAGCCCTAGGCTGGGACGCAGCTCTGGTTTCATAGCCCAGCTCCGACGGGGATTTCCTGCAGGCACGCTCACACCGCACGCCCGGGGTCCCGGCCGGCCCCTCCGAGACCAAAAACCAAGGGCACATCCGAGGCGGACCCGCCTCGCAGACCGCGGGGCTTACCTGCTCCCTCCCGGGCAACGGAGAGACGTCTATTTTATTTTTTTTTTTCCCCCTGCTCAGGTAGGCAAGGACCTAAAGGTGAATATGAGCAACACCTCTTGGGCTGAGCAGAAATCTAGCTGGATGAGGGAGCAGAAGCCAGATGAGATCTCCTTCCCACCCCACCGCGGAAGGCAGCACCCAACTCCGAGCACCCAGAAACACGCCAGCCTTCGGACTGCGCAACCGCGGTCCCGGTTACTCTGCT
>NW_010534853.1:0-779 GCF_000687285.1 Phaethon lepturus | reverse complement strand
GTTCAAAAAACGCGTGGACGTGGCGCTTCAGAATATAATTTAGTGGGCATGGTGGTCTTGGGTTGCAGGTTGGACTTGATGATCTTAAAGGTCTTTTCCAACCTTTAATGATTCTGTGATTCTGTGAAGCAAGACAGTATTTTTAAGTCTGAATTTTCTGCTGAAGTCTCTTATCTCTGGCTGGTTCAGATCCTGCTACCTCTGGCTTTGGAGCACATGCTGGAGACCAGCATGGTCTGGACCACAGATGCCTTTGCTCCAGCCAAGGGACCGCTACAGTGTTTTAATTAATCCAGAGAAGTGTGAGCCGTGGTAGGCAAGACAAAATTTCACTTTTCCTACTCTTGGAGCATTCCCTTTTGGGCCCACCCAGAGAGTGGTCTGTCTATGACTCATGAGACCTGTGTTGCTCCACACTTCGGCTGTCCTCTGTAAATAAGTGGGAAAAGAGGGGAAGAGAACATTGCCCCACACGACAGAGTAGTTTGGAGAATAAAGGTTCCTGCACACCCTGCAGCAGACACTCTCTGGGGGAGAGCTGCTGGCTCCCAGCTGCTCTCCTGGCGCTTCCCCCGAGCCGTGGGTGCTGAATCACTCACGGGGGCGTGTGTGTGTGTGTGTGTCTACAGGTTTTCCTCCCAAATGGCGTGGATGCAGACACCACTTCTGCACCACAGCAATGCTCCTCTCCCCATCAGCCCTGTCAGGAGCGCTGAAACAGGAGGAGCCAGAGCTGCGCTGCAGGAATTCATCTCCCTGCCTGCACTGATGGTCCCTCA
>NW_010534852.1:0-10742 GCF_000687285.1 Phaethon lepturus | reverse complement strand
ACTGCGCACCAGGACGCAGCCGAGGGAAGAGGTCCGCCTGCACAGACCCTTCTACAGGGCCCCCATATGCAGCAGCATAAAACTCAAACGCAGCTGGACTTGGTCTTCTGTGTTTTCTCCAGGAGGGCTGAGGACCTCCTCTTTCCACTGGGCAGAGCCGGAGACCGAAAGGTTAAGCTCTGTGCGCAAACACGCGGCGCTCTGGATTACCAACAACTTCAAAAAGAGGAGACAAGCCCCTCTCGGGTAAGTTCTTGCTGCTCACTTCGCTGAGGGGCACCAGGACAGACCGAGCAGCGGGCCTTTTTTTTTTATCTGGCAGGCTGGCACCCAGCCCGCTCCTCCACTCCCGCGCCAACGGGGACACCCAGACACGCAGGACCCGAGTTTGTCAAGACAGTGACGAAGCAGGAGGGAAAGACTCAGCTACTTCTACAGAAAGATGCTGCTACAGATAGTACAAAGTAATTAATTATTTTGTACCAAGTCTGCACTTGCTTATGGGAGGAGAGATTTAAAGTTCCAAGCCCAGACCATTTGTAAAAAAAAAAAAAAAAAAAAAAGCACGTGTCCCAGATTCTGAATCCCAGGGAATCAGCAGGTGCCAGACCGTTAAAGCCAAAACAACGCTATTTCAGATCTGCAAGATGAAATATCTCACCGCATCCCCCCTTCCCCCTCTGCAGGTCTACAGGAGTCCAGCATGTGCAGCGTTGCGTTGTTGAGGTTACCTTTTAGTCAATTCAGAAGAATATTACAATGTATTCCCCAAAGGAGTCCATAAATAGCAAAGGATTCTGCTTTAATCCCCTATCTATTCCTGTCTGGATAATATGGCATTTGGACAAGCACTGCCAAAACACAGATTTATGGCAAAGCTGAGAGTTTGCATGGCCAACATGTGCTCTCCAAACTCTGATTCCAAGGAATAAATAAAACCCTCTTCTAGGATATAGACAGCTCTTCAGATATGTAAGCTTCATGCAGATACAAACCTGTTCTCAGGATTTCTGCCTCCCTCTCCCAGCCCAGGTGAAGTGCATATTTATACTGACCTTCCTCAACACTACAGTCAACTGCTTTCACTGGGCGTTCCTGAGGGTACCACCACCACACGGTCTTCTGCTCACTTTTCATTTCTTTCCTAATACTTCATATTACCTATCAGCGATTACCTATCAGGCCAGCTTCAAACTTCTTTGCTGACTGACCAACAGCGAAGAGAAAAGAACTATAAAAACTGCTGACAGAAGGGAAAAGGACTATAAAAAGTAGAGCTGACGAGTGCTACAATCGTCACTGCCGCACTAGAGTTGAGTGTTCTCAAAAGCTCCTCACAGAATGGTGTATTAAAAAAAAACAAACCCAAACAACAGCAACTTTGCAGACAACTTAGTGCTGCTGAAATTAGTTTTTGTATTGGAAATGCTGACAAGCACCTGAAGAAGAGCCACTGTAACACACACGGGTAGCTGCGAGGGGCTGACCACAGCCTGCGCCCGCCCCAGCAAAGCTGTTTTTTCCTGGGAAAACACTCTTCCTGGATCCCAGCGGCTCCATGGCTAGACAGGGCTGTTCGGAGAGGCTGTGCTCAGTGTTTCATTGAGGAAAGGGATGCCCGCGTGTGTGGGACATGCCTCGGCAGCAGAGCAGTGGGCAGAGATGCTCTCCATGCCAGAAACCTGTGCCGGCAGGTCAGGCAGGGAGAGTGACAGAAGAGGAAGCACGGTGAGGTTGTACTACAAAAGACATCCTGGAAAGCAAATAAAGAGAAGATCGAGATCAAAAGAACCGTGCTACATCCTGAAAAATTATCTTCTGCTTCAGGAGCCACAACTTAAAACCAGGTACAAGAGTGAAAAAGGGAACCGGTGGAGGCAGAAAATTCAGCACCAGTGCATGCTAAATGCAAGCAAATACATTTTGCCCAGCTGAAAAGTCAACCCTGTAAAGATGCATCCATTCCCAGAGGCACCAGGCAGGATTGTTTCCTACTCCATATTCCCCAGGTGTAATTTAATTACTCGCTGATGGGGCTGCCACACACCTCCCTTGGGAGCCTGCGCCACAGCCCCACGCAAAGGCACACATCCTGCCTGCTGCAGTGGATGGGAACAGCTAGGCGCAGCAGCAGGGTCGGGGAGGTGCACGCTAGGTTACAAGAAGAAATACAAAGTCATTCCTGACAAAGGGGAAATGCTGCATCCTTGCTGCATCACTGTTGTTGGCTATGCACCCTTCGGATACTGGCTACAGGCAGGCAAGACAAAGCAAGGATATTTGTTTAAAACCCACAGGCGGACACTGTGATTCTATTAAAAAAATACAGCTGGCATTAATTCTAAAAACTTCCCACTGCTGGGACTTCGATTCAAAACCAGTGCTGGGCAGTGAGGCCAAAACACACTCAGAGCAGACGCCTGCAAAAGATTCCAAGGGAAATTAGTTATGTGGGTTTTATAACAAAAATAAAATAAAATCCAACATTTACAAAGAATAAAAAAAGGCACCTTCCGTAGGATACAGTGCTGTGAACATCCTTGGCAGATAATTCGAGACCTGTCCGGATCCGAGGCTTCCTCGGTGCCCCGTGCAGGTCGGTGTGTGCAGCGAGCTGAAAGGCAACCGGGAACCCAGAGCAGGCAGCAGCAGCCCCCTCCCACCCTCTGGGCTGGCAGGGAAGGGAGTGCCTTGCCCTGATTCACAAGCCAGAGCCACACCAGCTCCCAGGCCGGGCACCGGCTCTCCTGTGGCAGTGGAAAGGAAATTCTGCGTCCAGCCCCTACCACACCACCAGCTTTGGCGAGCTGTGGGCAAGCGGGGCGGGCCCCTGGGCTTTCACCACTCTGCTTCTCCCATCGCCACTCTCTCCAGGCAAGGACACGGTGGGCTAAAGCTGGATGCCCAACTGGATTTACGGAAAGCCCCAGCCTCCCTTTTTCTTGCGTGCTAAAGTCAGCCTTATACCATACGCTTATTTTTTTCCTAAGTATTTTTTTTGCAGCTGACTCACACAGAGTTTCAGCCAGGAATTTTTGTAATTAGTGAATTAGAGCAAGGTTTTGCCTGTGCATGCCTAACAACATCTGCTGATTTAAGCGAGCTGTGTTCAAAACCTTGCAGAGCCCTGGAAGAGCATGGCTGAGCACAGCCCTTCCTCCCAACAGCACGGCTGACAGGGCTCTTCTTGCCAGGCTGGTATGCAACATGCTGCTCCTCCTGCAGAGAGCTTTGCAGCTCCTAATGCATGTTTTGGGGGGAAAGACATAGCTGGAACAGAGTCCAAAGGGTACTGGAGAAGGGACAAGGACGCTAGCTGCCTCTCGACTTAGCAAACCTCTTGCCGGAGCATCCCTGTGACAGCGTCGGCAGCTATGCGCCTCTCCATCAGGCTGCATAGCTGCAAAGCCATCGTGCGTCACATCTTCCTTAGAGACAGACGATGGTATAGAGTTCCATAAAACCACAGAAAAAATAACTTCCTCAACCTCTTTCTTCGATGGACACAGGAGCTATTTTGCAAGCGAGGCTCCAACACACAACAGCGGTCCAACCTAAAGATCAAATGAAACCGACGTTCAGATAAGCCAAAAGCAGACAACTGGCATTAGCAGCCTAAACTACACACAAGGTCCTCCCTGGTGGATCCAAAAACCTCCCACCTTCTGCTACAGGTCAAAAAAGCAAGTGAATCATGACCTTCAGGATTGAGCCGTTCGACATCCTCTCTTTAAGGTTTGCTACAGAGCGATGCCTGTACCCTCTGCGCACAAATCCTTACCCTCCTGGTCCTGTAATTCATACCATATTATATCTGAAGGGCTGCATTAAGAAAATATTACAGTTGCCAAGCTCTGAAAAGCTAAGATGTGCTGAAAACAAGTTTTGTCAGTAGCTTTAATCTGGTCCGCTTGCATAGGGTCTTTACAGCATGGTCACATACCACGTGTGCATACAGTCCTGACGCAGTTAGGACCGAGAACAGAAGATGCTCAACAAGCAAGGAATTATTCAGTTTTGGGTTTCGACTGGTTGTTCATTTGCGGCACTCAGCCCTCTTCGCTTCACACTTTTCATGTGCTGCTCCAAGGCAAAAATGAAGGCGTCTTGCCACCGCAGACTGGGATACTTGTCAAACGGTTGTGAATTTATTTTCATAAAATCCTAGAGAACTATGTTCACAACACCTCTGGTTTATAGCCGAAGAAAAGAGGCACAGCGAAGCTCTGGGCTTCCAGTTGCAGAATCAGCCTACAGCTCCCTTTTTAAAAAATAAATAGCACCGAGCGGCATTTTACATGTTTGACGTACAACTTCCCATGAGATCATCTGCAGCAGGAGCACTTGGCACTGCTGCCAACTCAACCCTCAGCCTGGGGACCCAGGAAATCAAGTCCCTCGTCGTGTATGAAAAGCAGTTTACCCGGCGCCATACACAAGCCCTGCGGCAGAGGGAGAGCAGGAATCCCGTCTCCGTAGCCATCGCTTTACCCCCTCTATTTTTCCATGACTTGCCTCCCTCCTTTCCCTCCAAATGCTGCACCGTGTAGGGCACAGGTCCTACACACGCAACCCCATCCTTCACTGGGCTGCCTCAACTACCCTCCCTGAGCAGCGAGGGCAGGGGTGCCATGGAAAAAACCCATATGTCATCCCATAATTAGAAACTGCATAGTAACGCATACAGGGGGCTGAATTAAGGTTGCAGAGGAATACTGTAAATTGGATGCACATTTCTTGTTCCATTTTACTGCCTTCTCCCCCCCCCCCCATTTGGCTTTGGCTGCACTTCAGATTAAGCTCCTAATAAGGGCTGGAGTTGGACGAGATTTTTCAGACCATCAGATTGCAGCTTTCCAAACCATTGAAATGAGATTCAAGCTGAACTTGAATTTTCAATAGTTTGGCCTGAAGGCAAGGGTGTTAACACCAGACCTGCCAACACCTTCTCTATGAGAAATGTCTGAAAACATGTCTGCACATCAAATACTGCTCAGGCTCTGGTAGACAAAAGCCACAGAGCTAACATCTCAAATCCGCTAACTTGCTCGGCCGGTTGTCCTGTCAGTAAAGCTCATACATTTTCTCTGAAAAATCCAGCAAACCTCTATATTGTCTCTAGCAGAATGGGTTTTCCGCCAACAACCCTAAAACCTGTTGTAGTTTCATTATGACAGGGCAAGGGAGAGGATAAGGAGAGGTCAGGTAAATCAGCTGGGCATATAGGAAGCAGATACACACCAGTTCACCCAACACAGTCTACCCGAATGATACACATCACCAGGATTAAAGATAACACGCTGACATGCATGGAAAAGCAATCAGAAAACAGTTCGTCCTGTAGCCAGCTGCTGCAACGAGCAGCAGAAAGCTCTGCTTGGGCTTTCTTTTCCTTCCTAAACATATTTCTCTTTTTATTTTTCTTTTAGTTGTAACAAACTATTTTTTTAATCTACACACTATGACTATGCAAAAAAGCCCAAAACCTAAAAGCAAGGAAGAGGCGATAAAACTGGAACACATCCCCAGTACCGAAGGCTGTGCCCCAAGCAGAGGGCACAGCTGCAGAAAGCAGGAGGGTGGGTTTCCTTTCCCGTCTCACCCCCCTTGGTAACTGCACCCCGTGTTACGGTACCCAGCAGAGCACAACGGCCGGCGAAGGCAGGACCTGTCGCGAGCTCCAGCCTGGGCAGACCCCAAACCACCCCAATTTTGAAGCTGCCCTTGCCCCAAGATTTTTTTTACCTAAAACCTCTGACTTCAGCAGTCTTTACTAAAATAAAAATGTCACGCTATGAGTCTCTCGGAAGTCCTTAGGCCAGTCCTGCCTAAATGTACACATCTAAAGCACAACACAAGATAAGCCTCTCACCTTCAGATCACTGCTTTGGTGGAGGAGGGCTTTAACAGAGACCTCTGCCAGTACCCTGAACAGATTTGTTGTTGTCATTTTGGTTTGGTTTTTGTTTGTTGTTGTTTTGGTTTTTTTAAATATTGAAGTCTGTTTTCTTGAGGACACGAATGCTTCAGCTTCCCTGCCACCAAAATCTTTTCTAACTCCCGTTTCTAATGCGGCAGGTCTGAAGAGCAGCCACGGCCATCTACTCTTGCCAGCGCTGGAGGCAGCAGGGCAGTGCAGGGAAGGCGCTCCCCACCCT
The DNA here is from genome assembly GCF_000687285.1 of Phaethon lepturus. Classification (NCBI taxonomy): domain Eukaryota; kingdom Metazoa; phylum Chordata; class Aves; order Phaethontiformes; family Phaethontidae; genus Phaethon; species Phaethon lepturus. Next base: position 4,584 of record NW_010534852.1, on the reverse strand, counting down.
TCGTGACAAACGACAGAGAAAAGCAACGATGGTTTCTTGAACGGCATCCAAGGCAAAGTAACCCTGCTAGAGTGCCTGGCAGGGCATCAACAGCAATGGAAATTTCAGCTTTCAAAGAACAGAAATAAGACTTGAGAAGGGGTGGGGAGATCCTGCAGGAGCCAAGGTGCTACTAATCCCATGGTTTGTTTTACAAACTCCCGCTTCTCTCCAACGGCATTACATCCTCTGCAGAAAAATCATCTGGCTCCAACCTCTTTTGGTAAGGAGCGTAAACAGAATGGAAAAAGAGCTCATACATGAGCAGAAATTGGGCTTGGATGGGCTGCAACGGGCAGGAGAGTGGAGGGACAGCAACCAGACCACCGGGATTTTGCTCTTTTCTTCAGATTGCTGCTGTGGGATCTTTGAACCCCACCAAGCAAACAGGGCCGTTCCAACACAACGGGCGAGTGCTGGCCGAGCCGGCACGGTGCCCTCCGCTTGCTGCGAGGGGAAGGAGAGCACGGAGGGGAGAAGAGCACGGCGATTCCTGCAAAAAGGTCTGGACTTGATTAAACTTATTTTCTTCAGTAACATTTAGTTAAGCAAGGAGGGAAAAACCCTGCGGTGCTCTTCAGTGGCTCTTAACAGGGAGTGAGACTGTTCGTTCACCCGATTAGCTCAGCAACAGGCTCTATGCTGCAGCAGGCGCTGCTCACGGCAATACCCATGTCTGTGGTAGGTGCTTTCACCAGCAGAAACAAGAAACGCTGAAAACGTGTGAGCAAATGGCTGTTCCCAACTTTGAAATCAGAAGGTGTCTGGCAGCTCTGTGTCAGCGTGACATACCCTCCACAAGAGTTACACACTGGTTTGTACAGCTTGAAGCTCTGAACAAAGCAAATGCTATTAGTAATGGTGGAGAAAAACAAAACTGTAAGAAAAGTGATTGCCCAAGCTCACGAGAGGCAGAGGTTTTCCTCTTCTACCTCTGTGGCACAGTGTCTAATTTGCTCAGCTACAGAATGAGTTTCATTGCTTGTTTGAAGGGTTCACGTCCTCAGCACCCCTCTGGTGATCAGCCCACTGCACCAACACCCCTCGCGTCACCGGTGGGCTCTGTCCCACCTTCAACTACTGTGAGGCTGATTTTAATTATTTAACAAGTGGAGGAAAACAGCAGGCACAGCTTGCCTTTGCCCCTCGTTTGTATGTCACTATGTGGCTGTAGGTGGACCCAAGGCAGCACGGGCCAAGCGCCATCCTGTGCACACGCTGCTTGGAGCCAGGCACCGTCTCGCCGGCTGCAGAGGCTCGGAGCAAACATCCATACGGATGATGATTCACATACACACACCGATGCCTTTTCAGTGCTGGCATGCGCTTTTGCACAAGGCTGGTTTATCCTCAGGGCCAGCAAACGCCCTGCGAGAAGCGCACGCGGAACAGCAAAGGCAAGGCACAATCTGTAACTGCACTAATTGCCGGCGTAATTAAAAAGTAAAAGACCAAACTAAATACCAGAGGTCTGAGCATCAGCAAAGAACCACCTCCCTTCTCAGGAGCTGCCTCTCAAATGTATGTCCTCACCAAGAATGGCATGTGCTGAGCCACCTCCATGGGTCTGGACAGCCGCTTGAACAGATGACAAAAAATGTCAGGAACTTTTCTTTTCAATAGATTTGACTTTATTTTCTCTTCAGTGTGGCAGAATGAAAAGCCATTTCGATTGAGCAATTGAGTTCTCCCCACAACAGACACTAGCTGGGGCATTCTAAGCATTCAGTATTTCAGTCCCAATTAAGTAAAATAATAATTGCTGCACCTAAGGGTTTCTCAGCTCCCTAAGAGGAAACACTATCCATACAGAGATTTTCCTAGCTTTGCCACTGCATACTTAAGAAGTGAATTGAGGGATGAATCACAACTTCAAATTCTTCACTACTAAGCCTGGCAATCAACACTGCCACTTTCTGCCAAAGAAACCCTAAAAATTCCTGATCTTCACCTGTTATGTCATCTGCAAACAGCGACCTGATTTATGTCCCGTCGGGCACTCCCATCCTGCAGTTCCTTTGGTGCCGGGGGTGCTGGGGCAAGGAGGGGTTCATCCCTGCGCCCGGCAGGTCTCTGCCACAGAAGCAGCTGGGTAACAGGATTTGTTGTGGATAATTCTCACTCCGGCTCTCGAGAGCCGAGGGGAGGAAGCAGCCAGAGACAGCAGCCACCACAGGTAACCAGCTTTTACGACTTATTTTCTCCCAGCCACGTGCCAGATGTAAATCACTCTCTGGTTCCAAGCCCTGAGAAGAAACGGCAGCATCATGAACTCAGAAAGGAGGTGCATGAACCCGGTGCACTGACACCAGGGCGATGGGCATCCCTGTAACCGGTCAGGCAGACACCCGTCCCCAAGCTGTCAGCATGTTTTAACACTGGTTTAACCCGCCAACCCAATGCGGTCAGTTGGTTTGGGACAGTGACCGAATCCAAGTGACAAACTTCTGCCCGCTTGCTTTGGTCCTCTCTCCTCTGAGTAGCCTAAAAGGAGGAGAGGTTCCCGAATCTCAGCCCGAAGGCCAGCAGCACATATTCACGTCGTGTGGACGGACCTCAAGCTGCTGCTGAGATGTGCAGTTGTGAGGAAGCCAAGCATGGCCAGGGCTCCCGCCAAGCCACTGGGCAGAAGCGGCCATAAGGATGAAGCCAAGGGCCAGTCGCTGGCAGGGAAGAGCTCTGCAAGCTGGCAGCCACGCAAAGCGCACCATCTCATGCAGGGCACAGCCGTGGAGGAGGTCACCGCATGCCTTCTCCTTCCAGGTCCCAAACCTCTGTGCCCCCAAGGCGGGCGGCATCTCCCCCAGCCCAGCTCGTCACCGCTTGCAAGGCACCCACCCTCTCCCCACGGCGCGAGGGGGACGTCTCCTCAGGTAACCGACTGCGGAGCACGGACCGACTCTTTCTCGTGCAGATGTCTGAACAGGGCCCAGCACAACAGACTCTGAGCCGCCAGCAGGGCCGTAAGCCCTGCCTGGGGTTATGATTTCAATAATTAAAGGGATGGCCACAGACAGAGGTATTTGGTGGCCTCTTAACCTACAGAGTTACTGGGTTTTATGCAGACAGCTCCACTTTTTCAGCGGTGAAGACTGCAGCAAATCCTTGTGGAGACAAACATCAAAAAGAGGACGCTGGATGCGGCCCAACACAGGGCTGCCGCTCGGCCAGCCTGAGCCAAAAAGTGATATAAAACATGCAGGGCTCACAGGGCGTTTATTTTTTTTTTTTTAATGGAGTAAAATCTGGAGCCTTCCTGCGATTCAAAGTGACTTTCCAGGCAAGGCACCACTCCTCCCTCCAGCCTGGTTCTCGCAACTCTCTCCATCCATCCATGCATCCATCTGCCCACCCATCCCCATCCCTCTGCCTGCTCCTCCCACGCTCACCATCCCTCTGCGAGATGGCTGTCCCCAACCTACGTCGTCATCTTTCCATCTCAAGAGCCGCTGGGATGCGGCTTGTGCCTGTAGGGAAGGGCAGAGACGGCTACCTACCCTTCTGCTTCACAACATGGCAATTAACTGGCTCGGAAACTGCCTCTCTAGGCAAAAACACATCCTGGGAGCAACCAGGGCAGCAGACATCTAGTTTGTGCACAACCTAAGTGATAAACACTTTCTGCTAAGTGGGGCCCTGGACGCTCCTTGTCACACACAATAATTAAACCATCAGTCGAGAGACACAGACGGAGGTGGATAAGGGAATGAAATCGTTCCACTTGAATCTCCACAGCTAAACAAAACCTAAAACAGGTCTGATCTAATGAGGAAAAAAGTGAAAGATTCAAGAAATCTCATTTAACAGTCAGCTTTCTCGGCATTTGCCAGGAAAGCAGAAACCCAAAGACAGAGAGCACCCAAGTGCACAGCGAGCCAGGATCAGACCCGCAAGAGGACAGAAAGGCACGGAGGGCATCGCTGTGCCGGCAGGCAGGAGCAAGCACAGGGCACTCCTTTCTTGACCATCAAGAAAGCACTGCAGTAGAGGAGGCCTGTGGGTCCTTGAAGACAAGCAGGAGGCAAAATTGCTGGTACAGCAGCCCACAGCTTTTTCCATTCCTTTAAAAAAAGGAAGGAGTCAAAGCTGTGCCATACGTTAGCACTTAAGTAGTCCCTGCTCTCAATTTCCCACAATCTATACTACTCTCTGGAACTTCCCTACTCATTTAATTTATTGCTATGCGTCTCCGCCAAAATCAAAGACCTAAATACCACCCCTCTTGGTGGGAGGTATCCAGCTGCTACGACCCACTGTAGGAATAAAACGTATTTGTGCAAACTTGTATTGAGAAATCCAGGCAACAGATCTTCCTTGGAAAAACTTCCCATGCTTTCCCATTAGCAGATCAAGCCGCAGGCGTTAAGACCTTTCCCCTTCTGTATCTGTGAAATCCAGTGCTTAGGGCATAAAAATGGGTCTTTTCTAACCCTGGAACAAACCGATTTTGGAAGCACGCGGCGCAAAACGGAGGCAGCAGCGGGGGGCAATGGCTGCGGCTGACATGGCAGCGGAGCACAGCCCAGGGCTCCGGTTCACGTGCCG
>NW_010534851.1:0-10777 GCF_000687285.1 Phaethon lepturus | reverse complement strand
GAGAGGAGAGGAGAGGAGAGGAAAGGAAAACTCTTGCTCTTCCAAGATCCTGAGAATGTCCTCAAAGAGCCTTGTCAGAGGAAGCTGAGGTCTGCTGCTCCTTGCTGCTGCAGCCCCCAAGGGCAGAACAGGGGAGCAAATACATGTGAGGAGCAATAGTCTCAGAGGATTTTGTTAGAAATATCTGCCCTAAGGTAACTCTCTAGCATTGAAAACAGGATAGTAAATGCAACACATACATGCAAAGGTAATTCCAGTATTTAGATTTAATTTTTCTTCCTAGTTAAACACCAGGAATTCCTGATACTAATCTGCAGAAACCATCACTCCCCGGGGAACTGCATACCTGTGGTGTAGCCGAGACCTTCATGGTCTCGTATAATTGAGCGTGAAGCACCTCATGGTGGCTGAGCGCAGCTGAGCAATCTGGGAGTGTCATGTCAGCTTTTTAGAGACAGGAGTGGATTGTGATGACAGTCTCTAAACCACAGCCACTGATGGAAAAGAGACTCGCTAGCCCCCAGGTCACCCACTAATAAACCACAAGTGGGGCAAAAGCCTCATTAAGTGATCAGGGAGGAGGCTGGGCATCAGCAAACATAGTGTCCTTTAAGAGAAGGGAAGGTTAGAGAGCGTGGAGGAGTATCTGTCATGCTGCTGCTATTTTAACACTCTGCATCCAGAAGCCAAGCTGACCAAAAGCCATCAGGACAGGGATTTGATGGCCTAAACTGCTTCTTCTGTGGAAAGTGGATTTCATCTATGCAGCCCGGCTGCCTAGCTGTGGGACATGTCTAGCTCTGAGAGAGGGACAAGCACATAATCACCACTGAATATTTGGCCCTCCAGCCTGCTGCTTTCCTTGCTGAAGCCATGGCAGCACTCCTCCTTGGCACAGCCCACAACACAGGGCAGCACTCCCCAGTATGGAAAAGCATCCCAAGACATGCCCTGAGCCCCCATTTTAGCCACCTCCCACATCATGACCAATGCTGATGGCCCTTGCCTCTGTCCTCTTCTTTTTTTCCCTTCTGTCATCACTAACTCTTTTAACATTCAGTTTCTCACCTCTGCCCTTTCACATGGTAGTTTAGACAAAAATTATGCCTAACAATGTTTTATCTATCTTTTAGCTGGGAACCATGCTTTTGGAGAGTCATGGGACAGATACATGCCATGGAAAGGTGGCTTTCTCAGAGTCCACAGGATATGTCCGTATGAGCCTCAGTGTTCCCAGCTCCTCTGCAGAGGAAACCCAGCCTGGTCTGGCCTGGTAGGGCAAAGGGTTTCTGGAACAATGCATCTGATAGTTGTTGAAAATGTTATCCACTAAGCTGAGAACAGAGATAGCCCCAGGACAAGATGTGACAAACATGAGACCTGTGAGATTTGTTTTCAGATGACAGAGCGCTTGTTAGTCCAAGGCATGTGTATAAATAGTTATTTGTAGGGTTGTTTTCCAGTAATAAAAATGATTTGGTGGTCTTTGGCAGGTTATTGGATAAAACTCACAGACTCAAAGCACAGCTGAGCTTTTGCAGCTGCCCTTGGTGGAAGGTCGTCATTGGGGTTTGCAGGAATTTGCACTATAAAGGCTTGGCTTTGACCAGACCATCAGGGGATTTCTCCCCAGGAAAAACAACGGATTGGCGTTTGGTATCCCCTGGTATTTATACAGCTAACAGAAATCAAAAGGCGAGAGCCGAGAGGCCCAGCGCTGCCCGACCAGCTCTCACCAGGGCTCCAGTTTGCCCGTCACCAATACATTGGGAGAACTGGGAAGAAACCCCTCAGCTTCTGGCTGGGATGTCTTGGGACCCTGAGGATTTATATCACCCTTTAAAATGTTTGAGTCACAGCAAACATTACACCTATTATGACAATTTTTTGAGTAGAGATTGAAATGATAATTTTTCTTCTTACTGTAGGAGCTCACGTTTTTCTTTGCCTCCTAGTCTAGAGGCTTAGGGTTGCCTGGTTACTCTGACTCAGATGCTCTGTGAGGTGTCTCTTGATGAAGGAGCAGATACAATTTGGCAATTAGAGAAGCTTGATTTGTCATCTAAATGTAGAAATCCTTAGGAAAAAATAACCATTTGAAGAGCAGTGAGAAAATTCTCAGAACGTGCATTGGTACTGAACATTGCTGTTTTGCTTATTGTAGAGGCACAAAGGTCATTAATAATATATGCAATAATTAGGATTTTTTTTTTCAGCATTCAATTAATAGAATCCTGTTCATAGCATATATGAATTGCAAATGTGATCTGAGAAGCATTTTTGTTGAAGAATTCCCCACGGACTAGAGCTATAAAAAGACTCCATTCAGCCGGCAATCTATTCATCTCGGACTGGAGTTAAAGGAACATGATGTATTCAGGTGAGGGACAGAGTACAGCCATCACAGCAAGCTAAAAAGTGTCTTACCTGCTTAAGTGTGCGTGTGTGTACATATATATTTTTATATATATTATATGTGTGTGTATAAGCACATGCAGATGTTCTTACAACTACACAGTTGTGCCAGTTTGGGAAATTGTGATTGCAGAAATGGTTTTATTTTGCAAAGTATTTCCTTTAGAACTGAAGCCATGTTGTTTTAACAGTTGCTTCGTAGATGCCCTTTAGTTGTTTGCATTTTGATGAACGGCAGCAAACTTTAAGAAAAAGGAGGGACTTCTAATGTTTGGGGAGGTGGGAAATGTTTATGGAGAAGTGAGATCTGTGGGCTCACAATTTTGCTTGGCAGTCCAGGGAGCAGAAAGGCTCAGCCAGTGTAAACTCTAAAAGGTCAGAATTTGATTTAATGGACTTAACATTCAAGAAAACCAGCCTTTTTCATGTAGGATATCCCCTTAGGTTTGCTTCATTCAACTACCAATAAATGCAGAACAAACAGAAAGATGAAAAAGTCCCGTTTTGTAAATCTTGCCATGTTTTTAATCGAGTGTTGCCAACTCATTTTATATAGCCTAAGATTAAATTTTGGCTACCTAATGCTGTACCTCGTAGGGGTAGGGTAAATCTATGGCATTGTGATGGTTCCTTTACAGCCTTGTGCTATGCCCACTACCGTAACCTACATCACCAAGGTCTGAATCACCATCTGTAACTTCTGCACCAGATGTGCTCTCACAGACTCACTTTGGATACTGCTCAGTTGCGAAGGACTGTTGGCTTAAACTCCTCCATGCTGTTGGGATTTCCTACTTCTCACAGTCTGCTTTTTTCGTTGCTTAAAATGCAACGACAGTGAGAGAGAAACAGAAAGCAACGGGTGTTTCGCCACTTGTTATTAAAAATCAGGGATAACTCAGGAAGAACATACATCACCCACAATTATTTTCAGTAGTATATAACTGGCTGTAACAATCAATAATTTAAAATGTGAAACGGTGGAACTCTTAGGTAGTCATAATATCGTGAGATTCTTGCCAGAACTTTGCCAAAGAAAAATGCTGCCTCATTAAGCTCTTTCTTACTTAAGATTTATTTTATTTGTACCAGAATCAATTGCACAGCTAATGAAACAAACAATCAGGACAAATACCAGTTTTCAGCATGGCACAAGGCGAGCCCGATGGACAGAATAGTCACTACAGGAATGATATGTAATCTGCTTACTGATTACTGTGGGGAAAGTCTAGTAAAATTTGCAGCTAACCCATCCCTCCAAAATTTGCATTAAAATGGGAGAAATGGAGAAGACTTCAGGAAGACTTGCTACAGCAAAGTTGGGTGAGGTGGGAGGTGGCATGCAGAGTGGTGCTGGCAGGAATAATTAGAGATAATGACAGTCTAAATCGGTGCCACCGGTTAAAAAATAGCTACTTAGTTCAGATGCCTGAGGTGGATGGTCGGTGACCTGTGGTAGCTCCTCTCCTATGTGCTCCGAGCGGCCCTCAGAGCTCCACGGCCTCGCAGGACCAGCAGGGCCCCGAACTCGCCGTTGTTGGGCCGAGCCAGCACCCGCTCGTCACGCCGCAGCGGCGGGGAGACGTTCTCTAGCTTAGAGAAGAAATGGCCTAAGAGGTTACCCTGAGGGCTCGTTGCTGCAGATGATAAACCGGCAATCTGCCTGTGACCAGGAAAAGGATTTAAAATCTGGTCACCACAACAGAATGGGCTTCAACAACGGGAGAGAGAACATCAGTGACACAGTTATTCTGAGTGGGCTACCTCCCAGTAGGCTGCTTGCTCTATAATGACCTATTAAAGCAATATTTGCATCCCCCCTTGAGGATCCTCCACGTGCTTCTTTACTGAGCCGGATCGCTGGGTGAGAGGTGTATGGAAGCCAGCATGACAATACTCGTGCTTCTATATTAATATTCACTCACATGTTTAACAACATTATTCCAACCACTGTTACAGTTTTGACTGATGTGTCTTAAGTTCTATCTTCTAGGCATAATATCCATGTTAACTCTCAAGGAATCATAAAATAGAACAAACTTCACCTACCTGTTTTGTATGTTTTCACTGATCACACGTATGCAATATACTTTGTCTATACAGGTATTTTATTTAGGAGGACTTAAAATTGCGAATCAGAGATGCATTATATTTTTATTCCTGCCTGTGAACCCTTTTTAGCTATTAAGATTTGTATTTGCCTTTAGTCAGAAATATGGTCTCACACCTTTTGCCACTCATGTTACGGCTTACGCAGAAGTTGCCGCAGTAAAGGGATACTTTGCATTTCCTGGTTGTGTTTCTCCAGCAATTGCCCTGAACGCGATACCCACAGCATTTCCATGCTCTCTGTTGCAGGGGAGGAAGGACGCAATAACACCGAAGTGGAGAGCCCAGGGGCTGAGAAGGATCTGCTTGTACCTCAAATTTCTCACAGCATCGAGCACTTCTTTGTAATGCTGCAAGTACGATGGTACTTCAGGAAGATTCATTTCACAAAACTACCTTCTGAAATGTGCACAACAGAGAGAAAAAGCTCCCAGGTCCAAACCTGAATGTAACAAACTTACAGAGGAAAAAACAAAACACAGTGTGGAGGAGAGGGACTTCTCAAGCCCCGAGGGACCAACGCTCTCCTACCAGAATTGGGTAAATACAGTTGCTGAATCGTTAGCCTAAACTGCAGCCCTCAGAAGGATCAGACCGGTGGCAGGCTGCAGAACTACTTTCTGCACTTTTGATTTATTTTTAGTACAAGGAAAAGGATTTTAATATTGCTCTTTCTCGCCTAATGAATGATCAAAGTTTTCCACGTCTTCGGACGGAAACATGCTGGGCCCAATTTTTTTTCCTAGTCTATGCCAACACGATACGTTCACAGCCTCCCGGTGGAGTAGCATTACTTGAGGCTCAGAGAAAGAATAAATAAATTAGTAAGAGGCAGTTGTACGAAACATACATCCACATATATAGCTGTGAGGTTCTGGCCTCATACTCGGAGGTCCTTTTTACAGGCTAATGCACAGCCTGGTACACTTCTGGTGTCCTATTGTGAACTAGTTTACCCCTTTTTAACCACTTCATTACATATCTGGTGCATAATAATAATGATGTTCTTAGCAAATGAAAAGAATTACAAACACCAGTGATGACGGAGAAATAATCAAGAAGGAGAAGGAAGTTTCTAATGGGAAAATGGAGCCTCCCGCAGAGAATTCTGCTTGAAATATCATCTTTTACTAATAAATAGGCCACTGGTGTTGGAGGTGGTGTTGTTTTGCACCTGATTTAAATAGAGCTCAAGGAATATTTAAATCAGACACTGAATTTGAAGTGCTTATTGTGTTTTTTCTGAAGCAGTGTTGTAAAAGAGTATTTCAGAGAACTTGGAAACTCAGCAGCCAACGCCAGCAATGCCCCGGCTGTGTGGGAAAGGGCTGGGACAGCGCGGTTTCGTATTGTTAGGTGGCCTAGACACTCACCCAGGTATATCCACCTCTGCACCAAGGAGAAATTGTGATGATTTTCTGGATCCTTATTCCCCAGAGCAGGTGTGGATTTGTGAGAAGATTCTGAAACGAAGAGCATAACAAAGTCCGGGCTGGGTTTCCCAGGCTCCTCTGAAGGATTAAGCGCATGTTGCAGTGGGTTTCCTTGCACCTGAAGCTGTGACTGCAGCGTGACAGTATTCACACAGGACCCATGGGGACCTTTGAATCCATTCCTGACAAAAAGTAGGCCACATGTATATGGTGCTGCATGTAGGAGTAGCTGCTCCTCTGCCATGAAAGTATCCTCCTCAAAGTTATTTTTGTATAGCCACTCTTTCTCTCAGTATGTGCAAAGCCTCAGGTTTTAATTGCCTTCTGATGTTTGAGCCTTTAGGATTCCTTTTTTTATGATCCTCTTTGCAGCTATTTAATTCATAAAAATTCACATAAGTGAAAGCTGATTTTTTTCACCTAATAAAGTCCCTGCATTTAAGTAAGGAAACTAAAGATACACATTGCGATCAAAGAACTAACTACTTATTTCAAATGTTTTCCTGAATTATTATTTAAGGGTGTAGGAGGCAGGGGAGAGGGAAGAAATGTGTTTCGCTCTGATTCAACCACAGAGGTGCAAACCATGAGTGAAGCCGCTCCTCCAGCTCCCTTCCTAGCAAACAATGGTTCTTAAACACAGCTTAAGATCACTTTTTCATCTTAGTGTCGACTTCCTCAGCATTACCTTTAAGGAAGAGAAGTAATGCTGTGCAATGGTCTGGCTTAGTGGGAGATAGATAGCAGCAATATCTACAGGAAGCTTTCTTAAGCCTTTCTGAAAGCAACATATCAAAGGGCAAAAGCTAAGCTACGGACAACGCTTATTGTGCCAGGACAATAGCACAGATAGATACCCTCACTGGAGCTAGTTAAGATTTTTTTTTTCATGAAGCCTTTCATATTGCTGTGAGAAAATTCCAGCCCATTGAAACTTTTCATGGCAATGTACTGATGTACTTTTCCTCAGTGAGAGCTTCTTTAATTCATAACAGACACCTGGTCAAACGAAGAGAAGTGTCCATGATGCACCAACGTTGTCATGATCTCCAAGCTGCAGTTACTCTTCCTAGATTTTTTTAATTAAACTTGAAAAGAACCACATAAGCAAGCAATGACAGTCTCCATGGAACGGGGTTTTTATTTTTCCAGCTCTCGTTAGTCCCCCCTTAATGGCAACACACTGTGTTGGCTCAAAGAACATATGTCTCGGAGAAGCTCTGCCAGGAGGAAGGAAGTTGGATTGCTTTTGTTAGAGAGGCAGGGCTGGGGTTTCCAAGGTATTTTAGCTATGCATTTCCTTACTTTCAAAAATGCTTCTATTTCTTTAAGATTTAAAATTGAGGCTGAATTCATCAGTTGCTACAGGTTTTCTTGTAACTTAAACATTTTAATTCTCTTCAGGCTGCTGCCATATTTGATGAACCTTAACCATGTTCAGTAGATCTTAAGAACACAGTATTGATCTAGTTGAAGATGTCCCTGCTCATTGCAGGGGGGTTGGACTAGATGAACTGTCACTTCCAACCCAAAGATTCTATGATTCTGTATAGCCAGCATCAATCAAGACTACAACTGCAATAGCATAGTAATCTAGAACACTCATGTACAGAAGGTAAAAGCTTTTCGTACATTTGAAACCTCTGAATGGGAATGTTAACACCACCAGAGCATTCCTGTACTCTGGGAAAAACACTGCCAGAGAGTATACCCCAATACACTGAGACAGAAGACGACTTGGATTAGCATCTCATGTCAGAGTAGGTTGGCTTCTTTTTATAGAAAAGGTTTTCTAGAACAAGGCTGATGTTTCAGAACTTCTTGATGTTTCACAGTCTCTTGTCCAAAGCTCTGCCTGCAAAAAGCAGCAGTTCACTCCATAGTGACTCACTTTAGTAGATATAACACAGAAAATCTCCCCAGCGGCACTTTATTCTGACTCACATTTCTCTGAAGTAGCATCTATTCAATGTACATGGACTGACTGTCACCTTACTTGATCAATTAAAATCTGGAGCATTGCATAAACATTACTGGAGGAAAGGTATAGGCTAATGGATTTGCAGCTACAGCAGGGATGGTATAAATCTGCGTAACAATAAGTTAACATACAGTACTAGTCTCCTGCTTTTGGAGCTCTTGTTTGTATTTTTAAAATAACTGCTTTTATATGTCAGGGTCTCTAAGCAGCACCTAGGAGATAAATCAGGGATAGTTGGATATAGTCGTGTATGTATGCCTATGCATTTCGATGCATTTTATATATATATATATATACACACGCACACCACACACACACATACATACATGTATCTACATATACATATACATATACATATACATATACATATACAAACTATTTTCCTACATAAATTATTTTGGTTGGCTATTCATGAAAGCGTGATACAAGAGAGAGCGCGAAGTCTCATAGCAGGGTTGTGGTACGCTGCCGGCCACGTACCATCGGTGCTCCCAGAGGGATTTTGGCTGAAGTTAACTTTAAAGCAGCCTTCGTGGGGCAAGAGAGCTCATCGTACCAAAGAGTCCAGGGCAGCGGGCAGGCAGGTGGTGCAGGATCTGTAGGCACAGGGGCAGAGTTAAGAATAAAGACTTCGCTCACATTGTGACATCAAACTAATTGAATTGTTGCAAACTTCAGACTCCCCCAACCTTCTATTAAGTGTTTCAATCTTATTCAAGATAAGAATATTAAAATGGATAATTATAATTATAGACTATTAGGAGGAAGATATTACAGTATAGCCATAGAAGTTAAAGGAAAGCTTAACAATTGTAGTTGTTGACAAACCTGATATATACAAGTTTTGTTACTCATAATTAGATAGTAATCCTGCTTAACAGTATTCTGGGAAGGAAATGTGGCTTTCTCAGTAAAAGCAATAGTGATGGCTCTTACCCCAGTTATATTTTAGACATGTACAAGTTCAGCATTGATGTTTGAACTAGTAACCTTAACTTCCTTCATGTTCGAGAGAGAGAAATTGGTATAGAATCATAGAATCATTTAGATTGGAAAAGACCCTCAAGATCATCGAGTCCAACCGTAAACCAAACAAACACTACGAAGTCCACCACTAAACCATGTCACTGACACATCTATACGTCTGTTAAATACCTTCAGGGTTGGTCACTCAACCACTTCCCTGGGCAGCCTGTTCAAATGCTTGACAAGATATTTTGAGGTGTGTTTCATTTGATCTCTTAGATGTGGAGTTTAGCAGGAGACTAATTGTGTCCCAGACTCCATCAACTATATTGATTCAATTTCTGTTTGTAAAGAGGATCTAAGTAGACCCACAGATAGAGGTGTTGGCGCTTACTCAGATGAATATTATTTTGGGTAGTCTTTGCAAAGAAAATTGCTTATACTTCCCAGGTTTCCTCAGTTCCCTCCTTTATCCCTCCCACAGGCCTTTCATGGTGTTCTCTCTCTTGCTGCCTTTTTTTCCCCAACCCCTGCAGCACCAGGGAATTGTGTCTCCACTCAGTTCCCAGTATGGGATTTGGTTGGAATGTGGTGTGAAGGGTGGTGATCTCGGTGAACTATTGTGATCTGTGCAGCAGGTTTGACAGTGGGCTCTGGTGCTCCCAGGGACTATTTCACCTACCTGCACCTGGGCTCAGCTCTTCCACCAGGATGTGATGCCAATGGCCCTGTCCTAGATCTCCAAAAGACATGTGAGGAGCTTGGGCAGCTGCTGCTGAGCACTATGGCGAAAGAGCATGCCCCAAGGCTGTGGAGTCATGTTGCCATTTGGAAATGCTGTGCCATTACTGTGCTCCTGGATGAGGGAACACAGGAGTACTGTCCTTGCACATTTAAGCAGGGTTTAATAAAGGGTTTAACTAACAAAGCATTTGGAAGGAGGTCAAGTCTCACCTGCACTTGGGTCCTGGTATCTGTTTCTTGGGTTAATGAGGCCATCAAGGGGGATATGAGGTCATGGTGCTCAACCATTGTTCATTATTGATGCATATAGTTTACTACATTGATGGTTGCTATGGATTGCAGAGTTCCAATGCAGGGCAAAATACAACATGAGTGTGCAGAGAAATGTATGGTTATTCATTTCTCAAAGAAAGGGTATGATATTTAGCTGAGTGGTGTAAAAAATTGGCTTCAACAGCAGGCAGGCCAGCTATGTATCTTGGGAGGTGTGATCACGCTGCATATATCCCACCTGTGCTATGGCATATAACAGTTTTTGAGGAAAAGAAAGAACTTAAATGGCTAAGTAGATGTGCTGATTTAGCTCAGTGATAAGTGACATTTTGGGGGCAGAAAGAAGTGGTGGTTAGGTTTCTGAGTGGGCTGGAGTGAGATGTACCATTTGCACCCTCACCATTGATATGGGAAATCATAGCCGCTCCCCATAGCTATATAGTAGTTGTCCAGCTCTCCATACACTTCTTTGTGTATGGCGCATCTTTTAAGTCTCACTTCATATTAAGCATGGCCTGCCACAACATCAGCATTATGATCCATATAGAATCACAGAATCACAGAATCATTAAGGTTGGAAAAGACCTTTAAGATCATCAAGTCCAACCATCGGTCCAACACCACCATGCCCACTAAACCATGTCCTGAAGCGCCATGTCTACGCGTTTTTTGAACACTTCCAGTAACAGTGACTCCACCACCTCCTGGGCAGCCTGTTCCAATGTTCGACCACTCTCTCAGTGAAGAAATTTTTCCTAATATCCAATCTAAACCTCCCCTGGCACAACTTGAGGCTGTTTCCTCTCGTCCTATCTCTAGTTACTTCAGAGAAAAGACCAACACCCGCCTCACCACA
>NW_010534850.1:15743-23704 GCF_000687285.1 Phaethon lepturus | reverse complement strand
CAGCGGTGGGAGGGCAGCGGGGGAAGGAAGGTGTTGCAGCTTGGGTTCCCGCTACGTAGTTATACTTACTAAAATACACGTCTGCATCCGGAGTCTGCTGTCTATCCAGACTTGCTACCTGATACGAACTTTCTGCAAAAAGGGGGCCTCTCGGGGGATTTTCGCCACTTCTTAGAGAACTGGGAAAGCGTCAGGTTGTTTGCTTTAGAGAGTGAGCCTGAACTCCTAGAAGTACTGAAATAACTCTAAGGGTCTTCTCTAATGCATGAGCTCGGGTCAGAAAAGTGCACCCACTGAGTCCTCTGGGGTGAGTTTTTCAGAAGCACACCAAGCCTGAGGCTTAGTGCCCACAAGGGCCAGACTTTCATCAGAGCTCAGCTCCCATTTAGGCAGCTAATTAATATTGCGAACACCTCAAAATATCTAAACTGCGTCTGCAGCTGTGATGTTGTCCCAAAGAATGGCTATGGCTAAACAAAACTTCTCAGGTTAAAAATCCATTTCCTCTCTCTCCAGAATATATCTGCTGGTTTTCTTGGCAAACCATTTCTGATTGTTGTTCCTTGGCTTAAAGAACCAATGCACGTCTGAAAGACTGCTCTGAAATCTAGTCTTTACCTTGTCTTCAGATCAAGCATATACTTAAGTACCAGAAAGGAGTTGAATTTGGCTCCTTTATGCCCTTGCAACCAAGGCATATGGTTGAGGCAGCGTGTTGGCACATCGGGCGCGTTTATAAATGGTGAATAAGTTTCAAAGGGAGTACGGGAAGAGAGAGTAAATGAGGCTGCTGTTAGACAACAGGCAGAAATACCACCCTTTATTCAGGAGGGGCTAAAGGCCAATAAACATAATTACTCCACTGTGTTACCCTCACCTTTCACTGAGAATAAGCACTTTTTAGCCCTTTCCTTCCCACCTTTTCACAAAGACCCTAGTTGTCTTCTGTGTCCTGCCATTGGTCTCAGCACTCTACTTCAACTCCATCATTAAGTCAGGCTTTCAAAGGTTGGTTTCCACAGTCATACATTCTCTTGTTTCCTAGCAAAGACACAATTGTTGAGCTTTGGCTTGGTTTAAGGACAGCCAGGGGTTTTCTGTCTCCGTGGAAGACACTCCTGAACATTCCTTTGAATGAACTTTCAAAGTGGATTTGTCAACCTTGTTTAAGTTTAAGATAATTTTATCTAATTCATGGTGAGAATGTTTAATACCATCACAAGAAGCTCTGACCTATTTGCTTTAGAAGTTAATTTGAACTAACATACTCAAGCATCCCTTTGTAGGCATGTCTTATTGCCACTTGTTGCTCAAGACAGAATTGCAGATGAGTGGCTCAGTTAAAAGAAATCCTGCCTTGTTGAGCAGAGGCTCCTGCATGGCTCCAGCAGTAGGAAGGCAGATTCCTCCCATGCGGAACTTACCTACATTTGTGACATCCACACACTTCAGCACACAAGAAAGCAGAGTCAGTAGTTGCTTTCCTAGTGCTCGTGTGCTGAGGTTATTGGCAGAACTCTACTGACAGAGCATGTAGCGAATGTACCAAACCACATTTAAAAGTGTGACATGAAATTCAAAAGCAGCCAGGGGAATTACAACGCTCTGTAGCAGGATAAGATGCTAAAGGAGCATGAAACACATGCTATGCTTAATGTGATTTTTTTTTTTTTTATAAGACTGGTTCCTTCCCAAGCTTGCCAAGGAATACATTGCACTGTCAGAGTACAACCTCAGACATGAACAGCCATGGCAATAGTGGTGAGATGGATACAGAGCCAGAGACAGCACGGTTTATGCTTCTGCCTAGATAAGGGAGTCAGAAGAACACCGGCTGTAGCACAATACACAGAAACCTCTCAAGACGCAGCAAGATGAAGAACGAAAGTGTTATTCTAGGTGCAGAGGATCTCAAACCCTGGATGTTACTGATAACATAAGGAGAAGGAAGATAAGGGGATTGAAGGCTTTAGGTGAGAGCGTTCCTTGAATAGCCAGTACTAGGAAAAGAGGTATCGATATTTACTTGGCAAAATGGCACATGGCTCCAAAAACTAGTAGATGGTGAATTAGAGATTGCTTGGGTGGTGCGCAGAAAAGCCAGCTGGCACTGGATTGCCAGTATGATAGGGACTGCATGCTCACAAAGTGGATAGGAAGGCCACTGCCATATTGTGCTTATAATTTTAAGTAGTTATGACAAAAAAAAATAGTGGGAGAAGATATAAGGGGAAAAGGTGGCCCAGGACTATGTAGCAGATCAGTGTCAGAGTTGGGAAATGATTCCTGAGACTTGCAGTCCTTAGCCCATTATAACAAAAAACACCGAATGTAAGAGGACCAGCTATGAGTCTCTGTCTTTCCTATTATCCTCAAGATTTGGGTTTATGTATTTATTTATTTACCAAACACGGAGGAATGACAAACAGAATGAGAAACACGGAGTGCACAAAAAGGCTTATAAAATCCTCTTCATATCTTTAATCAGTCATGACTAGCATATCTCCCATACATTTTTTTCAGTTTAAAATAGAATAAAGATGTCCCCTCACATCATAATCTTTCTCCAAGCAGCTGTGCTCCTTACATCAGTACAATGACCCAAACAGTATGGCTGTATTAACAGATACGATCTAGTCTTTAATGGAGCTCAGCAACTGGGATAAGCTACCTGTAATGTAGTTTGGGCTGTCAGGCACTCTACAAAACTGCTAGCACATTACAAGTTATGGGCATCAATTCTTTCTAAGTGAAAAGGCATTTCAAATTCAAAACACTTCAAACTTAATAACAGGAAATTATCTTGATGGATCCCCTTCAACATGTAAAAAAAATAGAGAGATGAGGAGAGAGGGTCAGGTGTCCGATCAAAACAAAATCATATCAACGCTTTTTTTCCTCTCTCTAGTTCAGAGCAAAGCAGAATTGTGGATTTGGATGTCAGGGGAGGAACAAATCGTGGAAATGTAAGGCAGAATGAGAAAGTAAGTTTGCAAACTACATTATAACAGGAGAAAGGGAAAGTTTATCTGCCTGTTTGGGTCAATGTGTACACCAGGAGCATCAGTCTGACCCCGCAGGGACTTGTCAGAAGACTGTTAGAAAAGTCCTTTGCAGCTCCTTAGGGTATTTTTCCAAAGAAAGCTGAGTCAGCAGTTAAGGTTTTTTCTCTAGCTTTCATATTGTGAAAATGCCCAGTATGGACATCCATAACGAGACTGGATTTTTCAGCTCAGGAGACACCCTGTGCTTCCTGAAAAGCAGGTCCTTTTTAAAGCATCTTTGTTAAGGTACACGCTTGGAGTGCACACTCCAGAAGTGTGCACAGTGTCTGTGAAAGTATTGTCCGTTTGCCCCTGTAATCCCTGGCAATGATCCAGGGCTAGAGAACCGCCGGCGGGCTTGGGAGGAGAGGAGGAAGGGTCAGAGTTCAAGTGATGAATGCTGACAAGCTGAGTCATTGATGAGTTGCATGCTATAATCTATCATTTTTAAACTTAGCTTGTCTGAAAGCTTTCTGTGTTGTCAAGCTGAGTCATTTCTGCGCGTGAAAGCGTGGGCTAGGGAGGAGAACCTTATTTCATCTCTCAGCACTGTGGCCATGCACCAATCCTGCTGCTGTCCCATTTTCTTCTCCACATCTATCTGTCTGTCTCTCTCATCCCTGGCATGTGAATTGGCCAAGCCACTGCCTGACATCCAAGAAAGAAAAAAGCTTCCCCAAGTTGGTGAAAGAGTCCCCTAAGGAAAGGAAAAGGGACTGAAAACAAATTAAAGCAAGACAGACGAACCAAAAGACAGGTTTTCCTTTTAGCACATTTTTGGAAGAGGAGGGGAGAGAAGTCCCTTATGGCCAGAAACCCACACTGCCACCGGATTTCCAGCTCAAGTCAGAAGCCCAGGGGAGAGCAAGCTCTTCACCACCTGCCAGGAGGGATTGCAAACACAACAAAGTATGTTGTAGAAAAACACGGCAGGATAGTCATTTGAGACTGCCTCATTAGTCACACAGCATTTGCACATGCTGATGGCTGAAGGCAAAATATGACCTTAAGTTTCATTATCACACCAAACACAACGTCTGTCTTTGCACGGAGAGAACAAGAGAGAGCGAATGTACTGCACGAGGCGTGAGGGATGGGGCTTTGATGGCGACAAGGTGTTACAGCAGCCACAAGGGTGGGTGTCCTTGCTTATCGTCTTTGTTGGGGTGACAGCTCAGACCTGGGACTGCACCAGGTGCTGGGTAAAGGCACTCTGGAATAAACGTGCTCTGCTCCAAAGAGCTTTCACCCTAAATATCAGCGAGTGAATATTATCAACAGACAAGACTGTCCAAGGCAGCAGTGTGATGACATTAAAGTTGTTGGAAATCTAATTCTTCCTGAAAAAATCAAAGCAGAAACTAGCCCTGACTGGGGAGGGAGGGGAGTCTTTTACAAAGCATGAAGCATCTAGTCCACAAAGAACGAAGAGTGCTCGCAAAATCCCTGCAAACGTTGTCTCTGTACCCATGGAAGGTGATATTTGTCTTCATGCAGTGGGTGAGCCCTGCATACTGTTTTATTCAAAAAAGAGAGCATGACTTCAGTGGTGTGAAAGTCTGTGTGCTGCAGAACTGTATAAAGATCAACTTCATGTGTAACTCTGTTGTCTTTTTTCCCAGTTTCACACCCCGCCTGGATGGGTTTAGCTTTCTTCCAGCACCCAGAAAGAAACTGAAGTGCTAAGCTTGCCTATGGCTTTCCATGAGCTGACCCAAAACTTGTTTTCTTTTTGACTGAGGAAAACAGGGACAATTTTTGTATTCGAAATCATATCTAAAGTAAGATTTTTCAAAGTACTTCATGACTAAGGTTGCTAGACCAGATCAGCAGAACTCTGAGTACTCCCAAGGCTGCAGATATGAAGTTCCCTAACACTCATTCAGTCCCTTCATTTTCTTACTGAAGACTAAATGCATGGGATGGGATACAATAAAGTGTGTAAAGGAAACTATAAATACAGGTTTAACCTAATAGAGTGAATCCCAAAGTGCTAAGGAGGGATTTGTAAAGACTTCTTTAAAGTTGTCTCATCAGTAACATTTGTGTGTCTCCTCTTCTGAGTCTTGACATATTTTACCATCTATTTCAAGGGCTTGGGACATAAGGAAGAATGGATTTTAATGGGAACCACTGGCCTCCTGCTTCTGGGAAGATATTGTTAGGGTTGGCTCAACTGAAGAAGGATCATCAGCACGTTCTCAGAGCTTCTTGCTTTGGCACTGAGGAAGATTTAGCACGTTCTGATATCCATTTCCTCCACAGCTCTAATCTTAACACCCACCTACTGCATGCTAAATGAACATCCCAGAATTTCATAATGGAGACAGGAAATTAATTCCTCATAAAGGGTTTTTTTTCCTACCCCTCTTATTAAGACTCCTCAGCCCTGTCAACAGCCAAGTGAGCTTTCACAAGTCATAAAGGTGCATTTCTGCAGTCTCATTTCCTCAAGTTTCTTACTTGATGGATTATGCCCATTAATAACCTTCACATTGGAGAAGAACAGCTGCTGGGGATTCAAGGTGCCTTGTTGGACAGTGTAACCCTGACCCTGTAAGCAAGGCACTCAGGAAAATGAAGACATGAAGCAGGGGGTCTGCTGATATGTGTCTAGTTTGCTCAGTCTCTCTTAGAGGCAGCAACTGTAGAAAGAAGATCCTCTCTGGTCTTGCTGACCTCGGATTCCCATGGGAACCAGCAGAGCTGGACCAATACCCAGAGGAGGTCAACATCTGAAACAAAGCCCTTGGTCCTTGATACTGATGCAACTTTGAGCATTTCCACATGTCCAGCACCCACTAAGTGTAGGCATACATGTTTTCAGGATACAGGATGTCCAGAATCAGATTTTAAGAGAACAAAGTCCATGGAAGTATCTAAAAATAGTCTCCTTTCTTGATGTATAAATTATCCAGGAAATGTAAAATCCCTAAGATTTGTATTATAAGTTTTCTCTCCAACTCATAGTCTGTTGGGAAATGTCTTTCCTTTGGTGGATGTGACTAATCTTTATCTCTAAAAAAAAATCAGTTTAACGTGAGCATTAAAATGGACCAGGTTGCATCAGAATGACAGATGTGGTTTAAAATTCTGCCATTTCACCCAGTCTCGAGCTCAGCAGCATCATACAAGCAGAGATGACGTTTAAAGAGATGGATCCTAAAACAGCAGGCAAAATTCTTGTGAAATGAAAATGAATTATAGCCATATGATATGAATTTGGAAGCAGCAGGGTGAGAATTTGGAGCTGGTATCAAAAGCTGGAGGGCAGCGTAAAATAAACACACAGAACGCATCCCAAATTTGGGTAGGAACCTTTTTTCAAAAAATTAATGTGGCTATAAAAAATAAAAGCACAAGACCGATTCAGTGATCTCAAAACTAGAGAAAATATCCTGGGAACATGATGTTTGGAACTTTCCTTGGTTCCCTTTTCAAATTGTTATGTAACATTTAATTTTGGTTTTCACATACCTATGCCATGTAAACTGTGGAACAGCATCATAATGTGACTCTTCACAGAATTTTAAAGTTTTCCAACTAGGCCTAGTACAAACGTTCTGTAGAAAAGGACAGTTACGCTGTTGTTGCCTAGCAAATGTCTATAAGAAAGTGTTTCTGTTTAAGGAGAAAAACAAAGTAAGTATAAACCTTCTGCAAGGGCATGGTCCCCTGGGACAGTAGATTTCTGTAAGACTCAGAGGACAAAATTGTTAGAATCTCTTGTTAAAATATAGGCAGCACATCACAGCCACAGAGACCAGAGACATTAAAGTGAAAATCCCTGGTAGTTCTGGCTCAAAGTCAGAAATAGCTGAGTGCTTCTGGATCTCTTGACCCCAGGGAGTTATTAGTAACATTTTTTTAAGTAATCTGTAACATTTTGTCTCTTTTGTTTTTAATACATTAAGAAATTATATCCCAAAGGGGAACGGACTCCTGAGTTTCATGTCAGTCCCTGAAACAGTAAGTTGGCATCTCTAACTCCACAGCCAAGTCTGTGTGTCCATGCCAGCAAACCTGTCCTATGTCTGCTTCCTAATGGGTGTTAAACTGTCTTTGGGAAGGGATTAAGGGGCTGTTTTGGCTTTTTAAGTTGTTTCTTCTTTTGCTGAGGTATTTCTTGAAAATCCTTCAAACTCCCCCCTGTCCTTCCAAAATCTTTTCCCACATAATGATAAAAGAGATCAGTTGTCAAGGTGGAGTCTCTGTGATCCTGTGGCTTCTGCCTCTCACTCAGGAGGATCAGATTAGGTCCATAAAAGTCCACTAGGGACTGCATTTTAAGAGAGGAACAAGGAGTAACTTGTAGATGGATGTTCAAAAACATGACCCTCAGCGCCATGGAGTGAGTGGAAGCTGGAGAAAAACGCAGGACTCCGATGAGTTTGGCTTCCTCCTGCTCTTGCCCATTCCCCTCCAGCTCCTCTGTGCTGCACTCAGGGCACAACTGAACGCACTGCTGTGCCAGAGTTACATCCTTGCTTTGCATAATGATTAAGTGTGGAGTCCCTAATTAAGTTAGGGTTAAACCTGATTGCCCACCCAAGAGCAATATATTCCTTTAAAAATTTTGCCAGAAGTCCAAAGAGAGATATTTCTTGAGTATTCAACGAAAGGCTTTGACCTGTTAACTACCTACAAGCCCCTTTCAGTACAGATTAAATCCAAGGACTATTTATCATTTAGCAGGGGACTGATTTATCTACCCGGGGACTCAGTTCTGAGCTCAAATCACGAAGATGCTGTCTGTCAAGGGCTATTGCACACATTTCATCCATTCCTTCAGAAGCAGGTGATAATTTTTTGACTTGGGTTTCCAAGATGTTGGGACAAGAGTGAGAATAAATATTCTCATTCCTGATCATTCCGGGAGTGTTTTAATTTACACATTCTACAGCTGGGAGTCTTTCC
>NW_010534850.1:13296-15712 GCF_000687285.1 Phaethon lepturus | reverse complement strand
GTTGAAGGGAAAGAGTATCATTTAAGCCAGGGGAGCCAGGATAGAACAGCTCTAAGACCGACCTTCCACATACCTTCCCCTGTGAGCTGTGAACTGCATTATTAACAAAAGTTCCTGAATACCTCTTGGAAGAAAAATCTTGAATATGAGAAAGAGAAAATGGTATGGACGTCCCACAGGAATGCATATGATCAAGCTGGTTTCATACATGCTTGCAGGACAGGTACAAATTCAGACAAAGTAAAAGATTGCTTAGGAGACTCTTTCTCCATCTGTGTTGACCTGTCACACCTGTAATGGCTGGCAAGCCCCTGCTCTGCTGTGGCCTCTGGGTCTCGAGATGGGCTGGATGAGGCACCAAGCCAACCAAGCCAGGAGGAAGGAGGAACCAAGGAAGCTGGAGGAATGGGGCAGTCCCCTCAGATGTTTGGTTGGGCTGCGTATGCCTCTTTAAATCCATCTCATGCTGCCCTGGCATCCAGCGTTTCCTACAGGCAAGACTCACAGCTGAGATGAGACCTGGCTTGACTGCTGTGACTGTGAAAAGGGCTCTCCATGCACATTACTGAATAAAGACAGGACTGTGCTGTCTCCAGCCCCATGGCTGAGGCAGTTGGCACTAGTGGGCCTTTCCTAAACCCAGAGGAGGCAATTATTAAACGGATCATTATTGCAATGATGCCTCACTGGTTGGGTGGACATGCTGGATGCCCCTTGCATAAACAGTACAGTAACAAGCAAATTAATTATCCTATTGTAAATACCTATTTCCAGCCTGCAAAATTGTTCATCAGTCTTGTCTGAAGTTTCTAATCTCAATGCTCAAGCTCTCCTGGATTCCTGTAGTGACAAGATGGAGCATGCAGCACGTAGTAAAAGTGACTACGTTTGTCTCTTTCTCAGCTATTTGCAGAAAAGTTTAGATATAGGGTGAGTTCGATTTATGTACCTTATCTTCCTCAAACCAGATAGAACACTTCCCTCCATTACAAACACTGCTTAATGGACCCCTAACAGCCTTGCTTTCACAACATCAAGTATACAAGAAAATAAAGGGGAGAAGGATGAACCAAACAAACAACTCTGGGGTTTTTTTTTGTTTCCAGGTGTCCCTGATTATGGTTGGAAGAAGTGGAGAAGAAAGAGAGGAGAGAGATAAAAAATTGCAATTGGGTCCTTGGCACAAGCTCGTCATAAATAAACATAGCAGGCAAAAAAATTGAATGGTAAAAGAAGATGTTCTTAACTCCTAAAGATTACTCCAAGTATTCAAAGGATCTCTGAAAAGAGGCTTGCAGTTCCTTGTCAGACCAGTTTGCCATCTCAAAGCTCTGCAGTCAAGAAGCAAATAGCCAAGGTGGTGTTACCCTCCACCGTGGAAGGCTGCTCTCCATCATGTAGCAAACAAGTTAGGAGAGGGGACACACTGGACACATACTGGGAGTATTTACCAGCTGGTGAAACTCCCTCCCCTTCACCCTCAGCACCCAGACTACATGAAGAGTAAAAGTCATCCAATATTCTCTCTTTCGGTTAATACAGTTGTTCCGCTAGCTCCGGTGATAGAGATTGCTCATTACACACATTTTTATTGATCTTGTGCTCATTCCTGCACAAAGTTATGCTGAAAACAGGTATAAAGTGTGCAATGTCATTCACTCTCGTGCCGTATTACCTATCACCTATGAAATGGACTGGTACACAAAGCGATCCCAACCTCCACACACCTATACGCATATGAAATAGGCTGGCCCAAATGAGTTGAAAACATTCATTACATTACAACAAAATTTTCTGGATTTTTTTTTTCTCTTGCCTCCTATACAGTCCCATGTTTTGCTTCTGCTTTTCTTACTTTATAATAGTCTCCATTCTTATTCTCCTTTATGATCTTTTTCTTCACTGACTGACTGTAAGAAACACTCAATTTGACAGCATTCAGTTTTGAAAATCAAGGAGTCCATAAATAAGGCTCAAGGCAGATGCAGGATAGTCTCTAACAGAAAAGATAACTTTTACAGAGCTGGAAAACAACTTTTCAATAATACCTTTTGATAGGCAAATACCACTGAACGAGATGTGATCACAGAGAATGATATTTTTTAAAATGAAAAGTTCGGATGGTTTTGCTCAAAAGCATTACATTTCTCATGAAATGTAGAGGAGAAGTGGGGAAAGAAAATAGAACAAAATATGAAAATGTGCAAAGAGAGTATTTCACCTGATCTGATCCAGATCCTTCCGTCCATTACCCTTGCACTCCAATTTATTTTTGACTTTACCTGTTATCCTGATTCTGGATAGCAAAAGATATTGACGAGTCTAGTGCTGTAGGGGTGAGAAAGGAGAAGCTGGGAAGGCTTCAAAGCAGCTGGTGGAGTCCAAGGCCCAGTTCCCTTAGACTATAAATGAGAAT
>NW_010534850.1:0-13265 GCF_000687285.1 Phaethon lepturus | reverse complement strand
GCTGGTGGTGCTTGAAGTCCATCGCGGCTTCTTGCTGTAATGCAGAGGAGGAAAGATTGCAATGGGCCTGTGCTGCGCTAGTATCTCTTGAGTACAGAAGTAGAGATTATTTGGATGTTTCCTTAATGGGCATCCTTAGCTCTACGCACGTCAGGGAAACTGATATCACGTAAGTAGTCCCACAGCAGTGGAAGTGATGACAACTGGTTTTTCCCCCTCTTTCCTATGGCTTCTCTGGATCTGAGCTCAGTCTCTGCCTCTTCATCAATAGATTCCCTCATTTATTTAGATCTCTCTCTGCTACTCACTTCTTTTTAGAAAATGCGTAAAAAAATCAATAGCTTTTAGGACTCCATCTTCCTGTCATTTTTTTTTTAAATGGGACACTTTCAAATTATAATCAGAAGCATACAGCCAGACAATACTCTCAAGTAAGCTTCATTTTCTTAGAGAAACAAGCTTTAAAAAGTCCTGTTTTATTACATCTTTGCTACAATATAGGAATTAAAATCGTTATGTTTTGCTCATCCTGGCCAAAAGCTGTTTTCAATGAGAAGGTTAGTCTGAGTCCCTTCTCAATGATTCCCGAGATGAATTTACTGTCAGAAATGTTGATCTGCAACCTTTTCTTAGATTTAGTCTGCAGTGCCATCCTCATCGTTCCTCTTTGGTCTATTGTGCATCTACAACTCACCAATAACTTTGCTACTTGTCCCATGACTTTTCTTCCATCACAGACAACAAGCGATGAATAGTGCCCGCTTCACAGGAGAGACCCTCTATGAAACGCTCCTGAATGAGATCAGGGGAGACACATAATAACCAAAAGCAATCAGAAAAGCCCTTCTAACAAGTGTTTGAAGATATTGTCGAGTTGTGCAGGAAAGCAGCATCTGGCAAAGAATTTTCTACTTGGCAGCCTGAGATGCTCAGCTTCAGGCAATATTGGGAGTCACCTGTGTGCACGGCTGGGTCTTCACTGCTGCTAGAAGGATTCACTTTCTATCAGAAAATATACAATATTATACTGCATTAGGTGCGTTATGCTGTACTATACTGAATACAGTATAGGGAAACTGTCTGATACCATGTCCCCTGTGAGACAGTGAGCACTGCTTGGGGCCCTTCCTCCTCTCTGTCAGCAAGTCCTTCCGATGACATAAAATGTCATCAGAGGCATGTGGAGATTATGGTATTTACAGAATGGAAGGGACTTCTCTAACATACCCAGGACTGGCCATTGCTATTGGCAGGTTAGTGTGCTAGTAATATCCAAGGGATAGCAGGTTTAAACTTTCCCTGCAAGGTGCACCTGCATGACTCTCAATTCCCACACATGCAGAAGAGATCCACATATCCATTCATTTGTACTTGATGGTTTAATTAATACCTGAACCATTCAACACTCATCTCTTCACTTGTCATTTTCGTCTAAATGTCACCTCCTGAGCCAGTATCTCCTAAGGAGTTAGAGAAAAGGGGAGACATATCAAATGAAACCTCCCTTGTCTTCTGGATTAACCAGCCCTTTTAAATAACGTTTGCCTATCAGATGCTGGAAGGGGAAGGAACAGCCCTAATATGAGATATAAAAATGATGTGAGAGAGAGAGATGACACACAGAAGAGAAGGAAAGTACTTGAATGACACGCTGCATAGAGATAGGGAATCTAGTGCAATGTGAGCCCTTGGGATCCTGGGAGGTTTTTACTAATGATCTCTGCAAGTCTTATTATTTCATACATATTCTCATATTTCTGACAAAGATGCTGCATAAATCACTTCCCCTTGTCCCAGTCTGACCCCTTAACCTCTGAGAGATAATGAGGCACGGTACCTAGCATCTTCTAATGCTGCCAAGATCTATATCAAAGAACATTAATTCTCCATGATAATATCTCTATTTATTAATGCAAATGCCTTTAATCCTTTCCCAGTCTCTGCTCAGCAAGCCACCTTTACTTTTACTATTGATATTTCATTGGAATTCGGTAAATTGGCTTAGTGTCCCCAGAAGGTGGATGCCACTAGGAGCTGAAGTCTAACATGTCCCTCTTGGCACTGATGCTCACCTGCTGGACAAATTAGCTCCCAGACTCATTATAGTTGGCAGTTGCTACATGTTGGGCCTTCCTGCAGGTGCTGGAGCATTTGTATTTTTTCCATTTAGGACAGGACATAATTCATAATGAATGATTTTGCAACTTCTGCCCCTTTTTTTGGTAATATTTGCCAGCTGTCTATAAGCAGATTGTGATTTCGCCCTTTCTCCCTCCTCCCCACCCCCCAACATCATGTGCTGGTCAAAGTTATTGCCAGGTTGTTTCTGGAGGAAAAACCTTGCAGTGCAGGCCAGCTCTTCCTGCTAGCTATCAGATGTGCTGGGCCATTTACTTTCCTTAGGACCAGCTCAGGGAACTATGCTGATTTATGCTAAATAATCATCTTCTCCAACCACAGGATCACAGAGAACTAGGAAAAAAGCCTTAAACTCTCACAAGCAGGCCAACAGAGAGAGTGGCAGCTCTTTGTATTTAAGAAAATACAATAGGAGAAAAACTTACTGATCTATAATTCTCCATTGCAGCATTGTGATCTGATAGCTCAGCTATAGGTCAGCTAGAGATGATCAGGGGAGAGAAGCTATCACCTTCTGGACTACCATTAGTCACTGGCACTTGCCCAGATTACATTAAATGACAAGTCTTTGATTAGCACATCTGCATGTACAGCCTCTCCCTAGCCCACCTCTGCCAGACCTGCCTATGGCGCATGAGCAACCACCCCAGCAAAGGTTTCCTTCGGGCACACCAGAGAGGGAGTTGTTGTTGACCAGAGTCCTGTACCTCAGTGCAGCAGGCACGAGGTGGTGTTTCAGCACGGGATTTCTCTGCCACAACCTCACACACACATTTTGGTAGATGGGACATGTAACGAAAAACAACGGGGCTTTTATAATCCCATCCTACCACATTCAAGTGGGAAACCATTCTGGGGGTAATGTTGTGTGGTGGGAAGGTAAGAACAACCTTTTAGTCTAAGGGAAGCTAGGAAAGGGAACACAAACTCTCCTTGCTGAAGAGAATGGTGCAGCCACTGCAGTGGCAGCTGGCCCAGCTCTCAGCAGAGCAGCAGCCTGGGAGGGATGCTCAAGAGCTTCACGGGAGGCCAGAGACAGGCAAGAGACCACGAAACTCCTCAGTGTGAAGTATTTGCACACCATTGCACTAAAACATAACTCTGCTCCAAAAAGAAGTGAAGGAAGCGACCCTGGAGAACAACGTGACAGAAGGCTGCTAGATCAATCACACATCCCTTCCTCCAGCTGGTTCTGGCTGTGCCCTCAGGCACAGGGGGATGGGGGTTTAGGCTCTATTCTTGCCACGTGACCCATACACAGTGTGATAAAATACTTTGCCTTTCTTCCCCAGTTCCTTATATGTAAGGGAATTTTATAAAACTTTCCTTCTTGCATTCTTTGGCTGGTACATTTGTCTGGACAAGTGCCTTCTGCTATTATGTTCCTGTACAGAGGGCAGCGCTGCAAGGTTCAGATCTCAAATTTAGTCTCGGTATGCAACATCAATATTAGTTACTAATAAGTATTAGACATCAGCCTGTAAGTGGAGAAGAAAAAAAGCTTCCTTCTTATGAACTGGTATTATTGTCCCATAAGGCAGTGTCAGACAAAAGTGGAAAATCTGTGTAAGAAACTGAATATCTGGACTGAACTCCAATTTGTCCTATGGTCCGATCTGGCACCTATTCTCCTCTTGCTATTCAAGCCTAAGTCCTGTTGACATCAATGGAAGTTCTTTACAATTATGGAAGGAGAAAAAAAAATAACACTCTGTAAGGCTGCAGTTCTATCACCTTTTCCTTTCTTGGCCATCAAATGCTGAAAGAGTGACCTTGTTTTCATTAAGAGAACACCTTGTGAATGAATACAGGATGTCAGATGGAAACAGAGGCAGACAAGGCAAAGAATTCATTAGACAAAGTTTCAATACTGCAGAGTGAGACATTCATTATTTTACAGCTAGTCCCTGTGAGTTTTAATTAAAGAGACCAAGCAGTTTGTATATAATATAAACTGCCTTATATTATACCTTAAAATCACACTAGATATGAAGCCAAAGTTTTCCTAGTTTACACAATTTTTTTTTTCTTTCTATCACTACATTCCACCACATGGTCAATTCCGCATTGAAAGCTGAGACAGAGCAGTTTGGAGGGTGCAAGGCCATGAGAAAACCTCTTCTTGGGAGACTCCTGGCCCAGTTTTTCAGCCTCTGGAGATTTACATAATTCAGAACAAGCACCAGGGTTTTCAGCGTGTGGATGTACAGAATTAAATCTGCAGACACTTCAGGCTCCCTGACACGGTGAATTGAGAAAATCATGATGAATAAAGCAGCTCTTTGGAGCACTGAATTGGATTGCGACACAGATGGCAATTTCTGAAGTGTTTAGATTGATCCTCCTCCCAGACCCACCACCAGCTCCATCTCCTTCAGGGAGAAGTCCATTGACTAGCAATGAGCTCCTCTGAAGCCAGGGCATTTGCATTTGGGAGGCACTAGAGATATTCTAAAGACCTAGGACAGTCAATGATGTTATGTAAAGTTCTGGTTATGGGATTCAAGAATGGGATTTGCCCCTGTGGAAGAAAAACCCGCAGCAAAACATCTGTGAAGTGTGAGATACAGAGCAGGCTCTGAGCACTGCAACCTGCACGCTCATCACACTATTGACTGGAAAAACTTGGACTGATGGTACGGCTCCATGTGCAGGCAGCGTTGCTTCCCCCAGAGGAAGCAGAGGCTTTGGCATGCCAACACCTTTGCAGAGGCATTTGGATCTATGCTGCAGGGGATTGGGGAGTGTGGTCTGTTAAAACAGGCTCAGGCTCACACTTCTCTCAACCCAGGCAATTAACTTCAACAGCCACAAGCCCCTGCTGCACGTGCAAGCGGGGGAAAGCTCCCGTCTGCAGCGGGTGTGCTGGATAAGCCATTTGCAAAAAGCAAATTCAGGACTTCTAGCTTGACTAAAATTAATTTCTACAACCTGAATTAACTGAAGCAGCATTCCATTAATCTTACACATACGTGCCCCAACCACTAGCCAGAGCTGTTTGTGGTTAGTAAGGATTTTTTTTCTCCTGGTGACCAAAATTATGGCAGACACCCCGCAGCCCTGCCTCGTAGGAAGTGATGCTTACTTGTGGGTAGCTGCTCAGCGAGGAGGCACACACAGGCAGGGGATCCAGGAACATTTTGTCAAAGAAATGCATAAAGGAAGGATCATTTTAGACTGATTCACCCCGGTGTGTGTGGGGGTGTATCTAAATCTGTGTATGCATATGTGTGCCCGTGTGTTTGACTTGACTGAATGAATCACCCTACCTGTTACAGTGTAAAACAGCAAACATTAGTAAAACTGATAATAAGCCTGGTGGTGGTGATTCAACCAAAGCTAGCACATCTGTCACTGAGCAACAGACTGCCAGGTTTTTCATCAGGGGAAATACAATTGAATAATAATGTAGTAAAGGTAAAGCAGCTTCAACAGAGCTTTCTGCCAAATTAAATACAAGGTACACTAAAGAAAAAAAAAAGCAATACAAATACATAAGCTAACCCCTCTTGAATACAAATCCCTTAGTAATGGGTACTCGATGGTTAAAGACACATCACATCTGTAGTCTGAGCAGCTTGTTCAGGAGGTGGGGGGGTGGACGTGGGTGGATGGGCGAGCGGCGAGGACGCTGACAAGCGTCCAGCTCTGGGAACATGAAATCTTCTCTGTGCCAACAACCAAATAAGGAATTGAATGGGAGGAGGAGATGGGCTTTTTGACTAATATTTTGAGGCCTGATTCTCTAGCTGCAGTGGGTCACCTGGCAATGCTCTTGGCGATGCTCTTGGCAACGCAGAGGAGCCGTAACCCCATCCAAAGCGGTCTCAGAGGGATTTCCCCACGGTGGAAAATCCTTTGGTGGCAAAGGGCTTCTGAAGCGCTTGTAGGAGACTCTAACCTGGAGAGAAAAGCCAACATTGCTGGAGTTGCTCCACTCTCCACAGGCCCTGGCTACTGGACTACCTTCCTGCAGCCACCACCAGCCAGTCAAGACTCAGCAGCCCTGACCACAGCCCGACCTGGCCAGCGCCTGCTGCTGCCGTGGCCAAATATCCACGTGCAAAGGTTGCCCTGCAATATTTAATGCCAATCCTCCTTCCCTCAGCTCATACCCAGCACGGGTCAGACGGGTGAGCAATTTGCCCCATGGCATTTTACAATAGCCCTGCAGCGGCAATGCTCATAGATAGCAGCAGAGAGGCCATCCGTAGCCTGCAAGGTGATGGAATACAGGTGGCTCAAGGGTGCAATAGCTCTATATGGAGCTCTTCAACTCCAGAGGTGAAATCCTAGGAGTTTTCTTGTACAGACAGGTCACGGGTCCATTCCTCGTCGTGTGCATAACAACTGCCTGAAGGGACTCCAAGAAGCGTGACCTGGTCTGCCTACAAGGTAATGCCAGCCCACAGCACTGCGAAATGAGAGCCTTGTCTCATCATATAAACCCAAGGAATGAAAGGACAGGGTGAGATGTCTGGCGAGATTGCTCCCTTTGGGCTTGCTTAGACAGGTGGAAAAAAACCCAGAGACCTACGGATAGGGGCAACGAAGCAAGGACCTGTGGAGCCAGAGGTGGATGCCCCTTCTCCTACTCATAGGCTTCAGAACCCAAAGCTTATCCAAATCTATAAATCTCGAGGACTGCAATGGCTCTTGGAAGCAGCAGCACTAACTTGCAGGAATGAGCCACCGGAGAGGCCTGCCAGACATTTGAGGGGTGTGTTATGGTGGCAATGGCACCTCATAGGTGCTGCAAACTTCCCTACCACCCCATCCTTTTTACATTGCTCTGACTGTATAAGGAGCCTTTAATGGGGGTATCATTGTAAGTGACCCTGACTCGCTGCTGCCAGAGCGCAAATAAGTATAATGGACCATCAATCTTCTTCATAAAGAAAAGAAAAAAGAGAAAGGGAAGAAAAGAGGCTTACAGTGTAGACACTTTTCTGTCTGCAGAGGAGCTGTTTTGGGGCATTTAATTTTCAACATCCTATTTCTTTACATTTTCTGTTTCCCTTGTACATGGAGCAGTTTTCTTCTATTCTGTTTTTGTTCCCATTTACCTTTTTCTAACAGAGGGGCATTAAAAAAACCTAACACCTTTTAAGCATTTGTGCTTAGCATTCACTTGGCTTTTGAAACTGCTGCAGGGCTGGAGATAAAAACACGCGTGCACGCACACAAATATTCAGACCCCTTCTGGCTGGAGCGGGAGGTGAAATAAAACCTTTTGGACTATTTCGAGACGAGACAGTTTTGCAAAAGCTACAACACAAAACCCACGACAATCAACACAGCGACAGTTCTGCCAGGCTGAAAGGAAGCCCTCCTGCAAATTTCATTTTAAAACACGCTTTGCAATTGCCTCTCCCAGGCACGTAAACAGCCCTGCCAAGCGGTTCCAGCTGAGTCACCATCGCAGGCCAGTCGATGCCTCTCCCTCCCCTGCTTCTCCCCCCTTCCCACCACCTCTTAGCAGAAAGCAAAAAGATCAACGCGTTCTGCCCAGGCGAACACGCTGCAAATATTCAAGCTAATGAACAGCATTAGAGGGAAGCGGGAGACGACGAAGCTCACGATATTAGTGCAGCACAGGGACGGCTTGTGGGTTGTTTTTTTTTTCATTCCCTTCTGAAGCTGAATGGTAAATAGCAAGCAGTCGTACTGAGGCAACGGGGCAGCGGGAGGTGCGACGGCAGCTTGCTCGGGGCAGGCGGGATGGCGAAGGACCCCCCAGACCAGCCCTATCAAAAGCGCAAACTCACTGAAAAGTGAGGAAAAGGATTAAAAAAAAAAAGCACCCATGGTTTTCAGTGGTGTCACAGCACTAGGTACACCCCTGAGGAGCTTGCCAGTCATATGTACACGTTTCCATACGCTAACATTTCACGTGCGGGCAAATTACACTTCACTGCTGGTGCCAAACCCACCCGCAGCGAACGGCTCCGCGCTCCTCCCGCGCCAGCGCCGTGCCCTCCCCTCCCGGCTGCAGCCCGCGCGCTTACTGCTCCAGACTGCCCTGTCCTAACACACCCGCCTCACGTTCACCTAAAACCAGTAATAATAAAAGGAGAAGGTTTGGAGCAATTCAATTCCTGAGCAAGAAAACAGCTGCGTGTCCGGCTCGCGGGATTTTCAGTGCTGGGTAAGGTCGTCGGTACACGGTGTCTGGTTTTCCGCCTCAGGCAAGGGGCTACAGCTGACACTTCAGAAGAAAGTGAAAATAAACCCATAATGCACTTAAGTCAGCTGTGTAGTGCTGTACTTCGGTTGGGAAGATTTGTCTCTGGTAACATCCCTGCAAGAATCACAGCTGTAGGAAAGCAAACCTGAGGCAAAAGCAGCCCGTATTGCCTTTCCGAGGCTGGGCACCAAAACGCATCATCCACCCGCACGAGTCGCCGAGAAGCCCAATCGGCAGAAGTTTGCAGAGAATGACTTCCCTCCCCCCCGTCATGGAGGCTAAAAATTGTTTAAGCAATGTTTTCTTAAAAATGTTTCTGGTGTTCGTTGGTGTATCTGTGTATAAAAAAAACTTTACAGAAGAAAAATGTCATTGCTACTGCTTTTTCTCCTTCCAATGCTCTTAGTTGGATAATTTTCCAAAAGAAACCTTTCAAAATAAAATGGATTATTGAAAAGAAATAAAAGCCTACAGCTGTTTTCAGAAGAAGCAGCTGAAACAATATTTGTTGTAAAAAAAGTTTGGAAAAAAAGACCAAATTGGAGGAAGAAAAAAAGGAAGGAGAATCAGTGATAAATATTTGTGGTTCCCTCCTCATCGTAAATTGAACTGTTCTCAGGAAATTCTTAGTTTGAAAATATTGGGCTGTCTTCATCCCCTGCCGTCCAATTGCATGGCTTTCCTACAGCGCTCAGAGAGCGCTGTAGGAAAGAGCTCTCCCGGCCATGCCTGCAGGTATCGGCTGTTGAGACCATATCTACCTCCAAGAGCTCGCTTGGGATTCAGAACCTTTCCACCATAAATGACTGTCCACTGAGCAAGTGAACTGCAACCAACTGGCTTATCCTACCAAAACTAAAATCACTTTCCATAAATCAGCTAAGCACAGCCACCAAGTCCTACGTTGCATTTGCACCAGGTTTCTGGAAGAGAAAGGTAAGAAAAGTGGAGAACAGATGCAGTTCGGAGAAAAATGGCAGCATCTTGTCTCTGTTTTAGAATAAGATGATTGTCCATGAAATATTACTGCTTTAAGACACATCATTGCATCATTCAGCAATGCTTTCAGGCTATTGGCCTCTCCCATTTATTTTCACACAGAGATCAGACTGTAAACCTCTTGGGGAAATAAAAAAAAAGGAAAAAAAAAAAGAAAGTTTATTTTCCTATCAGTTTTCGCAGACAGCTTTTACTTCCTTTTTTCTCAATAAAAAAAAATAATCCACTTGAGCAAATCTCTTACTTGCACAAATAGACTTGGGTACATCTAGGTACAAATGTGAGCAAACGACAACACTGAAAGATCTTATTGTGCTACACATTTTGTAATAATGTGGTATTTTTAAGCCAAAGTGTTAAAGGATTTTCTGACTATCCCATTTGCAAAAATAATTAAGAGCAAAATTCTCACCCTTCTTGCTTCAATAAGAGGAGGAAGAAAGTCTTAAAAGTTTAGCTCCTAAATTTTCAAAAGTGGGTGTACCAAATAAAAGGAATCTTCCATATAGTGTTATTTTCTTTGGTACATTTCATGATTTTGATGTTTTACACCACAATATCCACACGCTCAGGATTGGCAGCATTGCAGGAAGAATGCATCATTGTCAGCCCAGACAAGCAGCATTGCTTTGGACCATATTCTGGCCCTTTCCTGCCTCCAGCAGGATCCAAAACTTCACCATCGTTCCCACTCAGACAGCTCCTAAGCTACTGTTGAGCCGGTACTAGAACTTGGGGGTCTGACCCTTTCTGCAAATCAAGCTGCTGGTGGTTTTCCACAGTGTCATGGTACAGGATCTGAGCAGCAAAA
This sequence comes from Phaethon lepturus, assembly GCF_000687285.1. NCBI lineage: Eukaryota > Metazoa > Chordata > Aves > Phaethontiformes > Phaethontidae > Phaethon > Phaethon lepturus. The sequence continues at coordinate 3,129 of NW_010534850.1, read as the reverse complement.
GGGCTCTGCTACATGCCCTCAGTACATTTTAAATATTAAGTAATAAAAATATGTATAAGTAAAGAGTACATCCATAAATAAAGCAAATGTATAACTCAGTGAATTAATTATTATTTCATTACTAGCAGCCACATTCTCTGACAGAATAACTAAGCAGAGAATTTTTTCCTGACTTTGCTTCTCGTTATTAAAAGTACTACCGACAATTACTTGCAGGACAGATGCATTCTTGAGCTAATCATTTGAGGATTAATTTTATGTATGCATAAATAACTCATGTTTTGACTCAGGGTCTTTAGAGTAATGTACTTGACAAAGCTCGCTTGTGTTTGAATAACATTGGCTCCACTAGCACATATATAGACACACAGAGTTTGTGCTTATACAAAGGCATGGGAGTACTAACCCCCTTTTTCTCTCCTAGGAAACCTTTGGACCCCACCGTGTGCTGGGGTTACTCTTTGAAAAGGGCTTCCAACTTTCTTTGTCACCATCCTGCCATAAAAAAAAAAAAAATCAGAACATCTAAAAGAAGTGCAGCCTTCAGGAGGTGTTGAAACCAACTCACAAATCCCATTTAATTTAAAAAGCCGCAGCCTCTAACTGCGTGTGCATGGGGGGGTGTTGCGGCTGAGATACCTGATGAGGACAAGTTTTGTTCTGCTGCAAAGCTGATGAGACTTCATGCCACCACAGCGCTCTACACATTGCTCTTACCTGTGAAAGGGCTGAGGATACACCTCCCTAGCCCCTCCAAGAAGTTTATTTTTCCAGTGCCAGCATGTTGGCTAAAGCCGAAGCTTCCATATCTTTTACTGCTGCTACCTGTGATCGCAAGCCCATGTTAGCAAAGGTATCTTAGAGCACGTCAGACACAACACATTAGGTTGTGCAGCTATATCTCATCTGCCTTGTCTACCAAGATTTTAAGCTGTGGGAATGTGCAATATTTAGCACAGAAGGAGTCTGATCCTGATGTCAAATACTGTAAGTGATAATATACACATCCATTCCCATATTCACATGCACATATGTGGCCTTATCCTATCACTTAATTTTACAGAAGGACAAGTTCCATCAGTTTCTAATCTGTTGAATAAGTTATTTCAGAATTGTCAAGTAGGTTATTTCTCACCTCTTTCTCTGAATCAAAGTTACTTGGGTGGGAGAATGAATTATACAGAAAATTGTCAGGCTTTTTATATCTGACTCAGGAAAGAAGTTGAGATTTTTACAATTCTTATTGAATTAAAATTTTAGAGATGATTTGTTACTTAAAATATTTTATTTCAATTTCATTTTAATACAAAAATGGTCCATTTTAGTTACATCAAAGCAGCATAATATATTATGAAACACCGGCCATAGACATTTATATGTATTATAATGTGAACTGTCATAATAAATGCAGTTGGCACTTTTTATTTTATCAAAATAGCGAAGTGATATCAAAACAAAATCTAAATGATTTGTTTCAACTATTCCCAGCTGGAACTATCATTGAAACAGACTCCTTCCAGCAAAATATTTTGGTCTTCACAAGACCGTGATTTTTGGAACACATACTATTTCCTCAAGATGTTTTTGGTGTCTTCCACTCTGTATCTCTAATATTGGCCATGGTCTGAGCTCTGATTAAAAGACAATAAGGTCAAATCTATAGCTTTATCAGCTTCAGTTACAGTGAGACTGCTATAATGCAGGCTGGCAATACTGACACCTCCATGAGATTCTGCTCCATACGATGTAGACCCTTGGTAAACTCCCCCATGACTTCATGACTTAAATTCTTGCAGACTTTTTTTTTTCTCCCCATTGGAAAATACTGGTTGATCAAATAAAGGGTGGGACTTCCACAGCCAGTAACAGCCTGGTAAACTAGTCATCTGAAACATGAGATGCAACCAACATCAGGACCACAAATACGTACCCCTGTGGAGACGGTTCACCACTGGGTGGTAAACAACGTTCACATTGCTCCACAAAGCAATTCACCATCTTCCCACTGCATTAGAACGAAAACAAAGCTCCAAACCTTGATATTTTGGGGGTGAGGAAGGGCAACAGAAACCTCTTTTCGTGTTTTCTCACCAGCCTTATTTCAAACTAAAGCCCTTCTTGTTTTGTGCAGTCATCTGCAACGTCTTGCACAGACCTGTCTTAACACCATGCTCCTAGGAGTCAACCACCAAAAAGGAGGTTAAGTTACCAGCTAGAGGACCTTTCTCAAGGTGTCTCTCACCACCATAGCCATTTAGCGACCCGCAGGACATCTGAGCCCTGCAGCCTTGCTTATCATGTAGGCATCTAGACTGATTCTCTTAGGTATGAGTGTAGATGGGTATATACCCTTGACTCCAACAGATGAATTCACCATGTTTCTTTTGTATGCTCAAATAGTCCCACTTGCTCAGCAGTGGGCTGCAAAGGTTTAAAATCAGGATGCAAAAGATGGTGCCTAGAGAAGCTTCTCTCCAGCAAGTATTTGCTGTGCTCGGCTTGCGTGGAGCAGCCGCATGCCGTACTAAGCGAAATCCCTGGGGCTGGACTGCAGCTACACAACGTTAAGAGGTTGCTGCCTCTGCAGCCTGGCGCGGCAGGACCACGTCTAAGGTCTTACACCGGATCAGTTAATGTTTATGTGGCTAGTCCGGAGGAGCCAAGCACGAGAGTCAGGCACCGCTAAAGGTCACACCTTCCCTCATAGTACACCGCGACTTGCGTCCGACCCGCGTCTGCCGGTTGGTTTGGTTACATGCAATAAGAACAGGGGAGCTGTTCACTTCCCACCCCCCCTCCTCAGCGTCTCCATTAAACACAGGGACAGAGCCCAGAAGGCAAGAAAACGAGTAGTATCCACACACCTGAAGGCTACCGACTGCTGCTGATTACCTTTCAAGCAGTCCGCCTCCATGCCCCAGCACTGTTTGTTCTGAGCGGGGAGCTGTCAGGAGAAAATGGCCTTTGTAGTAAAACCTTCTCAGTATTTGCTCTTAAAGCCTCATCTGCAGACCCTAAGTGAGGGGCCTGTGGATAAAGGGAGCGAGCACGCGGATCCTTTTGCCTGTACCCGCCAAGGAGTCAGGAGCGAGAAGCCGGCTAAAGCCACTTGTCACCTCTGACACCGAC
>NW_010534849.1:18895-41605 GCF_000687285.1 Phaethon lepturus | reverse complement strand
TTTAAAGATATGTTCATATTTATGCTAATAATCCCTCTTAAATACCAATTTAAACACAAATTGCTGAAGCTGAAATTGATTAAATATTTCTGTAGATGAGTGCTGAAGATCTGAGAACTTACATAGCACATATTATAATATGAGAAATAGCAGCAACCTAATAATACTGTTTAGTAAACATAATGGAAAGGAGCAGAGAGCATTGAACACTTAATACAGTTCCTTTGGAAGTGTTAAAGACTGCCTTAAAACTGTGGGTAAGGAGGTGAGGGCTTGGCAGCTTCTTTTAAACAAGGTAAAATATAAAATGTTAAATTATGCATTTCAAGATTCAGAGAAGTCAGTGAAAACATCTTCAAAAGAAAGACTTAAGTGTCAAGATTTCCTCTTTGCTGCCTCATGCCTGTATGCAGGCAAAATATATCTTTACCCCACCCTTATGTTTGGTGGAAATTGGATTTATCATACCTTTTGCTGAGTTCATGTTGGAAGGCAATTAGTGAAAGAGCTTGAGCAGAGGCCATCAATATTGCTCTGCTTGATTAAAAAACCCATCTGGAGCTGGCAGTGAACTAGCCTGCTATTGGCAGGGGTTATTTAGTGCATCACTGTTCCTCTGCAAAACTCTGAGTTTCCTCCATTATCACAGAGTGAGATCCTTGTGGGCAGAAACCTGGGAGATGGTTTAAAAGGCAAATATGAAATGGTGTGAGACCATGACACTTGTCAAAGAGAACAGTCCCAGAGGCTGCTGGCTCCCTGGATTTTGGTACAAGATCCAAACGAGGGTCTCCAGCAGCCACTGGGGTTTAGCTCATCATTTGTTCATTTACCTGCTTGTCCTCATAATCAGGGGTGAAGTACCCGCGTCTGCTTTGTTGTAACCGCAGTGGTCTAAGCACATAAACGGGACAAGACCTGTGAGGAGAGGTAACATCTTGGTCTGCATCATCTCTAATAGCTGGAAAAGGGGTAACACAGGCTCTTTTTTGGCTCTGAAATCTTACCGATATAGGGCTGTGTGGGCTGAGCACTGCAAAGAGAACAAAGAAAGGTAGAAACAAAACCTGCCTTAAACGAGCCTTTATTCCCACGTTGTTCCTTTACTGGGTCCAGTTTGGAGCTAAATCTTCAGCCAGAAGAAAGAGTTGCAGGTCTGAAAGCATGCCTGCTTGTCCCAGCTGGACCAGTTGCTCCAGTAAAGGTATTGCCTCTCCTTATTGGCCTTCTCCTCATCACAGTTTTGCGCGTAGGCTGTCTGAAATTTTTTGCCCCATTTCTCTTCATGGGAATTTCATACCTGGTCAAAGGGAAGTTGAGTCCCATGAGGTGCATGAGGCACATGGGAACCCCTTGCTTATGGCTAGAGAACGGAGGCACAGGCTGGCCAGGAGTTTTGCCCAGCAGCATGTACTGGGCCTAGGGCAAAGCTGGGAATTGAGTCTATTTTCCCAGAGCCTGCCGTTGGGATTTACGCACACCATCCTCACGTGGATGGTAGCTCTCACTAGTAATTTGGCATGTCGCACGTTCATTCCCCCTGGTCCCTCTTGTTCCTGTTGTAGCTGCGTGAGAAAAGCCACAGTGAAACGTCTCCAGCTGCAGTTTGTTTCACCAGTTTACTAGCATGACACAAGACTGGGGGATCACTTGAGCTCCATGTTTCCCAGCCAAAGCAGGTAGCGTAGCGGTGGTGGTGATCAGCATTTTAAAGCATCAGCCAAGAGCCAAAGGCCTGTTTCCCCTGGCGGGGGGGTATTAGTGACTGAGGAGGTCTATGGATGAGGAGGGAGGAGAAAAAGGGGAAAATAAGATGAAGTAAAGAAGTTAGACACAGTGGATACGGTCTCATCAGTACTGGTTTTAGATGCATTTCCCATTTTCATTCAAAACGATGGATTCCAAAGAAAGCTACTCCCAGGAGTGGAGGCCTTCAAATCTGAAATACTTTATCTTGGGTGAATCACTGAGTCGTTAACAAAGGAAACCAGCTTGATTGCTTATTTTTAAACCTGCTTTTCTCAGACTCCGCTGGAAGTGGAATTTCACAGCTCCCGCAGCCCAGCCTTTGCTCGCTGCCTGCAGCCACCTGCCCAGCAGAGCTGCGGAGCAGCACCTCCATCACCTTCCTGTGCCCAGACGCTGGGAAAGGGCTGCATTACCATTCACTGCAATATATGGGCTATTTTTCACCCGTGCTAGGGCATTATTAAGTCCTCTCCAGCTCAAGGCTGGTACATTTTCTCTCAAGGTTCAGAATGCGAAGATAAAGAACCGTGGAAAAAATCTCCTTCAATCACTGCTGGGACAAACCCCTTGGATTTGTTCAAATACCGGGACACAGGTTTAGCTCTGGCATAACAGAGCATGGCTACTGTTCAAGTCAGTCAGTTTGGATGCAGGATGGTATCAGTCCTAATGACTTCAGGCTCAACTCTGCTTCTTTGGCCAGTGGGGGGGGGCGGGGACCGCGAGGACAGATATGTCTCCTGTGTGTTATTAGTTGCCACGGTCCTTCCCTGTATTATTATCTGTATATTAATTTGATTTTTAATGGGCAGTATTTTAATATGTATAATACTTTAGATTGTCCTGCAAACCTGTTGGAGGTCTGCAAGAGCTGAGAGAGTCTGCTGCAAATTAAAAAGAGACTATTTTCTTCCCAGGGCATCTCTAACTGACCATGAACCAGTTCCTGCTCACGTGCAATGTCCCTTGGTCATTTTAAGCTCAAATATCTTAATAAAGGCTTCGTATTTCAGGGAATTCTTGTGTGTGAGCAGAAGCGAGATTCCTCGAGGTGTCCTGGCACAGATGCTCGTCCCCGTGGCCAGCGCCAGAGGAGATTCTCTCTCCAGCTATCACTTGTTTGTGAACGTGATGGACATGGCGTTGCGCTGTCACAAGAACACTTTTTTCAAACGCAGGATTTTTTTTTTTTTCCATCTCTCAATCTATAGCACACAGAGCCATAAAGGGTCACGCTGCAGCTTGGAGCTTGTGCCCAGAGGAAGAGTATCAGTCGTCTTTCTGTTATCACCCGTCTCCTTAGTGTTTGCTTTCACTAAATGCTGATAAAGAGAATAGAATCCCAGTGCCACAGAACAACTGACTGTACCGAGCACCTTGGTCTCGTAAAGAAGCAGCAGCAGATGTAGAGCCTGATAGACAGTGACTGTGCTTCTGCGTTCCTGCGTGCGTGTGCCGGTTTGGATTGGACCTTTGGGTGCGTTGGGAGAGGAGTTAAACGTTTCCACCTTGCGAACCCCGCGGAGGTGGGATGGTGCAGCCAGATGTGCCGGTGTGGAAATCAAAGCCTGATCCCATGAGACCGGCTCCCGAGGAAGGGAGTGGAGCACATGCACTGCGAGGGCCGTTTAATAATAGATCTGAGACAACAGTGCAGGATGTCACGTGGAGGGATCTTCTGCACTGGAGAATGATGGAAAGAGAACTGGCTAAGCCTTTTCCCCACCATCTGTTATTAAAGCATCTCAGTTTTGCCAAGATCTTTCAGTTATCTGCAGAAGCCTCCCCACAGTGCTGCTTTTCTCTCCTTGAGGGTGCCGAGGAACCTGCAGGGCTTAAAATCTGTCTGGACTCTTCTACTTTTGCTCAAGATCATTCAAAAAATGTTATAATAGGAGCTTTGTACCAAGCCAGAGCGTTGGTCTCCCTGCCCAAGGACAGTGAGACACAGCATGTCCTGTGTCACAGGTGGGGGCACTCAGATGTTGAGGGAATGCAAAACATGATTTAAAAAAGAATGAAGTTGAGGTAACACTTTAACTGGAAAAATTACCTGGAAAATAAGTATTTGTTCTTCACCTTTAATCAATTTTAAAAGGAATAAAAGGACCCCCAGGTCATTGTGTCCCATGCATCCCATGTTGGTTTGTGAACTCAGTGTCAAATCACTTCCCTGGGTCAGATGTCACCTTGCCTGGCAATGCTATAGTGAAACAAAACAATTGAAGGAAGGACATTATTGTTAGACCATATTCATGTAATTTTTACCCCTAGATAGAAATAGGTCTGTTGTTATTCTTTACCTTTGTGGGTTAGGCCAAGTTCATCCATTGTATTACATTACAGACAGAACTATTAAAAATTATTTTCACCTGAAGATTAGCACTTTAAGACACAGATAATCAATATGTTAGAGTTTGGGAGAATTAGGAAGCAGACTGTTAATAGAAACTAAACTCTTCCTTCAAACTACCGGGAGAGAAGTACCTGGGTAATTCCCCCTCCAAATTTCCTATGCTCCCATCAGCTCCCACTTTCATTTTTCTGTAGTTTCCATTGACTCTCTCCAAGCTTTTCATTAGCGACAAGTGACCCTGTTTTCACCTTTCGAAGACCCCACCAGAGTCTGTCAGCAGAGGTACAGTCAGCTGAGGCACGAACATGCAGAACTGCAGTACATATAAAGACTATGCAAAAAAGGGGAAATTACTGAAACCCAGCTGGACTGGCTGCCAGGCTGGTGTTACAGAGCTGGCAATGGAAACAGCTGCCTTGAGTATACTGATGATCAAAACCAACGGAAAGGCATTGGTCACACCGGATTTTAATTAGCCTAATGGCTGTGCCTAAAATGCAGTCAGATTTATCAATTAGAAATCCCTTTAGCTATCCTTATTTTGCAAAGCACTAATGCTAGAAGACCATTCTGAAACAAAAAAGACATTACTCATACAGTACGTGTCATTTAAATATAGAAATTGCTTCAGGTCTTAACTACGCAGAAATTAGCAAGATAATTTCAGAAGTACTATTTGAACAATTTATTTTTATTAAAATATTTTTTAAATTATCAACAAGCAGCTTAGGCCATGTTGCACTTGCAGCAGTGAGGGCATCTTTTTTGAAAACGCCTGGGATGGTTCCCAGGATCATTTGCAGGGAGAATGGATCTGCCTTTTTCTTTTTAAGGGTCATTGACTTTGTCTAACTTGTTTATTTGCTTATTTCAGAGGACACAGTTCCTCCCTCTACTTCTACTGATGTTTATTATTTTCAAATCAACGGGGTTTCTATCCATACCACCCACACTGGTAAGAAAGATTTTTGTTCCTTAATACAATGAGGTCTTTCTCTACCTTTTTGCTTGTGTAATATGCCAAACGTAGTCAGGGAGATGTGATAGAGCGTACCATAAATTAATGAAGAGCACTAACCAGATTCAATTCTGGGTGAAGGCCCCCAAAGGCCACCTTTAGACTAGATGCTGGAGCTGGGGCTTGGCAAGATGCTCTGCACTTGAAGACTTCATCTAACATGTCTTCAGCAGCTGAACCTATGCACGTGGCAATCACAGGGAACACTGGTCAGGTTTTCAGCTGTGAAGAAAATTCTGAGATTTGTTTTCATTCTAAATGGAAAAAAAACAAAACCCAGAATTTTCCTGAGAACATATTTTTTGTTTTTATTTTGTTGGGGAACATGGGAGTGTTTCTTTTTACTAATACTGGATCATGTAGTTCTGATACAACACTAACTTTTGTTTCAATAACATGAAAACAGCTATAGTCTAGTACTTACCCTATTATTACAGCTAATATTCTACTATATCAAAGCCCAGGTGAAACAGCTTCAAGCTATTATGAAACAAAGTATTTTGACACAATAGAGAAATGAGTCAGTGAAAATTATTCACTTCAGATTTCCAAAACTTCACCCAAAGCCACTCTTCTTTAAAAGAGCATTTCTAAGGCAGAAACCCGCTGCTTTGGAAATGTTATTTATTAGTTTGTTTTTTATTAGCATAAAATCACAGCCTGCTTTTGCAAGTACAGCCTAGAGGAAGGGAGCCATATTTCCCAAACTCTTTCTTCTCCTACGTCTGCCACGGAGAAAACCAGCCCTGAGCTGAGGAAGTCAATAAATGGTGGATCGGTGATTCAGTAGCTGTAGCTCCTGTGCCGTGACGGGGCTGCTGGCCCGAGGGACCGTGCAACTGCGGCGTGCTGCCACGAGTGCTTTCAGGCTACGAGACACCATCCCGCACTGTTTCCAGAAGGCAGCTGTGTAATGGAGGTGAGACGACTTGGAAAATAATAATGGGGTTTAATCTAATTGAAAAGACTTTCTTTACCTTTGGAAAGGTTCAGGTCCCAGCTCAGCCGATGACCTTCAAGATCTATGGTGGAAAGTCCAACAGCACTGACGATCATTACATAAATTATCCTCCCCGAATGCAGAATAATCACTGCAGTTAATACAGTTCACAAGTTAAATTTACTTTATTGTATTTCACACAGCCCTATTTACACTTTAAGACCCAATTTGTTCCTGTCTATTAGAATACATATTGATTTTTTCAGTTTTAGTGTGCTGCAGAGCCTCTTGCAGGAGTATTTACAACTAAGAGCAAGCCCAGCTGCTCTGGAAGATACTCGGTATGGCTGGACCTGAAGGACTGAATTTTATAATAGTTAATAAAAGCCAGAACAACATGAAATATGGCATGCAAAGAGTCAGCAGCCAGTCTATGCATTGATGGTTCATTCTCTAAGCAGTTGGGTAAGGGAGTCATTAAATATTTCAATATTCCAGAGCAGTATAGGGGTGGTTCCCTGGCTCTGAACCCCCAAAAGGGATGCAGCAGTGTGAACAGGGGTGCATTAAAAGACAGTTAATTTCAAGCTGTAATTTGGGGGAGTGCTTTCATATGCTGTGCATGTTCACTGTCATTAATTATTAACATTGCCTTCAAATGGGAGATTTTGCAACTGAAACGTATTAAAAAATTCAAGGTTGTTAACCCCAACATCAGTTCACAGCAGTAATTTTTTAGAAATTAATAAGTAAACTTAGCCCAAATTCTTAAAGCCAAGACTACATGTTCTCCAATGGACAGCATATAATTTATTTCTGTCCTCATTTTGACTTGGCAATTAACTGTTTGGAAATACCGTTATGATCATTAAGAAGTAGCATTCACCTATGGCAGATTCTTTTGATGTAATAAAGCTGGGGAAGCAAAAACCACTGAGATATCATCCCTGCCTATGGAGAGTTTGTTAATTGCGAGTGAAACATGGAAACCATTGCCATGCTTCCTTCTGGGTTTTGCTAGCATTTTAGCATTTTGCGTGCAGCAAAGGTTATTTTTTGGATAATGATCTTACTCATTGAAATAACTATTAAAATCTCTGCATAAGGTGCATTTCAAAGGGACAAAACTATGAATGTGAAACTTCCAGCTAAAAAAAATTGGAGGGAAATAAAATAGGGGAAAATACAGCATTTTGTTGATTTTAACAATACAAGATTTTTTGAAATATAAAGCATTTTGTCTCAACACTTTCAAACTGCTATTGGACTCTTAATTTGAAAGAATAGCTTTTTTTCTTTTAAAATCTGGCCTGAATTTTTAACGAAAGAAAATCATTAAATTGTTTACAGTGAATCAGAGCTTTTCATTCCAAGCCAAACAAAAAGTTTCAGGTGCACTCAAACAACGTTTTTTTCTTCAATTGTTTCATCTAATGGTTCATCTAATCATTATTCTTGTTTTGGTTAAACCTGAATTACTTTGCCCTTGGAAGAAGAATGCGTTAGTCTCCCATTTCCACTGCAGCTTTCCAGAAAGGTCACATGGCACTTGCACTTGCTCTGTGAGGGAAAAGATGTGATGATGATTTGAAATTACAGATCTGCCTGGGAATAACAGAGGCAAGAGACTACATTACACCAGACATTACTGGTCCCTCCACTCTTCTTGTATCAGCTGTTTAATCCTGTGACTATTAGCAGCTGTGCAATGACTTTTTTTTTAAATCTTTAGTTTTAAGCAACCCAGATTCCTTGAGGTGCCCATGGGACCAGGCCTGTGGCAGACCTTTAGTCTGGGTCACGTTGGGCAGAAGTTGCCGTGCACCATGCTAAGGTAGAAATAATGGGTGAAATACAAATACCGGGATATATGTAACTGATTGACATTTATATATCAGCACATGGCACCAAATTCTTCTTTAGAATATAGTAATAGCCTCACCTGAGTATACTAGAAGAGATATTTGCATACTTAAGGGCAGTATTCGGCAACACATTACAGAGTCTATGGAAATACATGTTTTTGTTTGCTTGGTATCAGAAATATAATGGCAGGCATTGCAAAATCCACACCAGAGGCTTGGTACTATATACGGCACCGTGACTGTGTAATCCTATGCCCTGTGGAAAGCTTTGTTGTGTGATATAAGGGCAAAACGGTGTACCCCAGTAAATTTGACTCCAGGGAAGCACAGAAGAGTAATGAGTCCCTGGACAGCTGAATGCTTACAGTTGCTATTACACAGCTATTCCTTTCCCTCAAATGTAAAGATTGACATTTGTACATAAATTCTAATCAAAACTGGTTTGCAATATTGCTAATAAAACCTGAAGATTCTTGCCACAGGTTACCTACGTTTTTAACGTAAGAAGAGATATGGAGAATGAGGAAAAAAAGTGAGGAAGAAAGATGACCAGAAAGAAGAGAAGAGATGATGATGTTTTACCTGATAAACAAATTTCATGGCCAAGTAATCCACAGATATCACACCTCAGAAAAAAACCTTATTGTTGTGTGTGACTCAGATCTCTCTAGAGACTGGCATTGGCAATGACCAAGGCAAAATTCCTATTGAAATCTGCAACACTAATAGGGATTTAAAATAATCCTATTACAACGCACAGAAGATGGCCATTCATTTCCAGAACCAGGAAAGCAACTCAGATTTCTAGAGGGTATAAAAATGTCTGTGTGGGGACAACCCACAGAAGCTACTTTTCTAAATGAAAATGGGATTGAAAAAAAGAAATATTTTGGCCATAAAAATAAATCCCATGTAGGAAGCTGCACCGACAGAAAAAACCAAAATTGTCACAGATGACTCTTCCGCAGTATCAACACTAAAAACTTCAAAAAAAGGAAACCTCAGCTCAGCTCCCAACTCTTCTCTGGAAATAGCAGCAACAGCAAATTTTAATCTCGGCGCTGATGCATGGGAGAAGGCAAAAATAAGAACCCTTCCCAAAGCTGTTACAAAGCTTGGAAAAGCAACAAGGTTTCGTCATCAGTTCTAGACTTTCTACTTCTGTCAGTGTGCAGGTCAGACCCTGAGAGCTGCTGCTGCTGCTGCTGAGCCGCCTGTTCCTAGGGATAAACCAAGAAATAAGGGTGACGACCTCTGCGATGTGCCCCAAGCAGGACTGAACCCTGAACGTCCCATCTGAGCTGGAGAAGTGAACTCGACATTGAAAAATTGGTCAGTTTTCAGTCATAGCCATTGCAAGAAAAATTATTAGGTGACTTTGATCCTCACAATTAGCACTCCACTTTTTTTACTGTTTTCTGGGGGCATTGGTAATATTGCACAAATTGCCTGACGCTGCCAGCAGACTCATTATCTTGTTTAAAGCACCGTTGGTTGCAGGGCAGCGGGTTTTCCCAGGGCTTGCCATGGCCTCCTTCCCAAAGACAACAGTTTCGCAAATATCGTGCCAAATATTTTTAGAGTTTCCCTTGCTATCGCCCGCCCGTTACATCACACCACGGTGTGTTACAGTCCCAAGCAGGAGTGGCCCATGCGTGCCCTTCTCTCCCACCCATGTAAATCAGCCCCCTGCAACACTGCCTAAAATACAGCAGCGTGCTGCAAAAATCATTCTGAATATCAAGTAACTCTGAGCAAAATCCCTTCCCAGACCATACCAGATGAGAGAAAAAAAAGCAAAAAAGAGGAGGAGGGTGTTGGATAACCTCGGAGGGGCTGGTGTGGCTTTCTCACGCCCCTTGCTGCAACGGAGAGTGTTCTCATGCCAGTCGTGATCCTGCAAATTTCTGCTACAGTTCTGTGGATGAACTACTCACATGATTGAGAACTTGCAAAAGATTTTCAAACCCCTGTATACGTGTGCTGATAACACTTAAAGTATGTCCCCAGAGCTTTTACTGGAGAAAGTCTGAATAAGTCATCATGTGGTGACAAGGCAATGACCACTGTGGTCTTAATTCCTGCACCCTTAGTCGGGGTGATGAGCCGTGTCCAGAATACAGCAGGATGCATCAGGCCTCAATACAACAAAGCTTCTGAGAACATTTCACTCTAAGCAGACACTTAAATCTTGTATTAGTATCAGTGGGACATAGGCAGCTGCTTAAACACTTTATTGAACAGGAATAGACTTAAGCAGGCACTTACATGCTTCGGTCCATCAAGACATAAACTAGCTCTGAAGCAAATCAATGAATTTTCCCTTTCTATATGCACATGCATAAAACATGCACCCGAGCTGAACACTAAATCAGAGCGTACTTTCTCCCCTAGTCTAAGTAAATTCTTGTTTGCTCCGGACTTGGTTTCTGCCAGATATTTTTCATTTCAGCTCTGCTAACAGGCACAGCAGGCTCAGCTTCGGTATTTTTAACAGCGTTATTCTGATGGGCACGATAGAGCACGCTCTGCATGTGGCTCACAGAGAAATAGGTATGCAGCGCCCATTACAAGGACAATACCAGTTTGCCATAGTGAGTCTAATAAAATAACACAGGTGGAGAAATTAGAATCATTAATCTGTCTCTAGATCCAGACTGGTAAAAGTCTGGAAAGGAAGGTCTCTGAATTATGAAACTTTCAGAAGTGCACCTAGCTAATAACAATAAATTAACTCTACCCCTGTCTGTTTTTCAGCCTCGTTGTCTGGTGGGTAAACACAGAGGCACCTACTAGCTTTGCTGTGGCTGAGGCTTTGTCAGCATTACCATTATTAAATCCTGTTTTCAGAGTTTTATAACTTGCCTGTGAAAATTTACTCCAGGCTCAGAGTTGACATTTAAAGTGTCAGCTAAGAAGAGATTAATTCTTGAAGTGTATTTTTGAATGCATTCTTTTAAAGTTGCATGAAAATAAAGGGAATTGGAAACTGACGGGTTGGGATGCTTTTCCGAGTAATATTTTCAGGCCTCCGGGGGACCTTCCAGTTTTATTTTTATTTAAGGCATAGACTTTGCTCTTTACTCCCCAAGGGCTTTACCAAAATCAGCTCACTCGCTTCAGATGAGCCATTCTGTGAGGGGTAGAAATTGGCCTGACATGCCAGATTGCAAGAGGGAATCACTCCACATGCACTGTTAGCTCAATCTTCTGACCCAACAAAGCCCGTGCAGAAGATGCTCCATGCAACTAGCAGGGGCTGGGTGGCTCCAGCCCATACTGCTCACCTCCGCCCAGGGCAGGAGGGAGGTGAGAGCCCCATGGGCAGCAGACTGCAGGTTAAACCCACCCAGGAGATTTGTGTCAGGCATCTGCTCTCTCACAAGGACAGAGGAGCAAAGAGCACCTACACGCAGAGCAGCCTCCTTGCACTGGTGGTGTGGGTAGCCGCCGCTCCCAATCTGAGATCTAACCCCGTTAAGCCTCTGTGTGAATACTTCTTATCATGGGTCTCCGGTCCCTGTCTGCAGTTTTACTCTCCCAAAAGTGTAAAATCAAGGATCTCAAATCCAATTGCTTACAAGATGCCAGCAGTTAACATTTCCGATGTGTGCAGGAAGGACCTTTAAAGCATCCAGTTGACCCCACATGCTCTAAGAGGAGTATTCCCTTGTCCCATACATCGCTAATAAAGCCTGGGTGGTCAGACATGGCTCCTGCTCCCACAAGTGATTTATATGCTGATGCTCATAAATCAAGGAGAAGGTTCCTCTGCAAACTCTGCAGCTTCACAGGACCCTGATGCTGATGCAGCACCTCGGTGAGACACCGCGACACTGTTCCTGGTGACTGCAGCAAGACCAAGGTTTCATCCTTCCCTTGTTTACTGATGTCATCCTCCGTCCTCTGCTGTCCTTGTGATGCAGCCTGGATGCTCGTGATACGCTTGCTGGGTGTATATCTGCTTTCCAACATTATCTTCCTGCCCAAAATCCTTCTCCAATGGTTTTCCTTTGTGCGAATTTAAATCCACCTTGTAGCTACTCTTTATGAGAAGCCGCCTTGCCTCCCAGACTAGTGTACTCGTTTTGTGTCTTATGGTAGCTCAGGAATGAACTAATTTAGCCAAGGCAAATCTAAATGACAAACTAAGTTTTTCTCTAGTGGGCATTTAAACTTTTAAAAAAGCAGAATGATTGTAAAGACAGTTTAGAGCCAAGCGTCTGGCAGGCATTGCGTTTGTCACTAGGGAGACAAGGGCCATCAATCTAACTAAATTGCTGTGTCTGTATGAAATACTTGGCAATAATCACGCAGTGGAAAAAAACAGAAAACAAGCTCAAATTGTAGGTTTTGCACCCCCAGCCTTGCGGTGCGAAAAGGAGACGTTTCTTGTTGCACCCTTCCCTCTGCCATTTTGGGCTGTGCACTGCTGGTACAGTCTGGCATTTGCTCTCCAGGCAGGCAGCATCGCTCCCGACCAGCCAGCTGCAAGAGAGCCAGGAGCCTGTCAGGGCCGGCATCGCTCCGTGGCAGCTCCGTGGCAGCTCAGTGGCCACAAGGGCCAGGAATCCACCTGCACAAACCCCAGAAAGAGACGGTCCCGCTCCGGAGACCTTCCTGCCCTAACGGATGAGGGACAAAAAGGCAACGCAGGAGACAGGACTGAGGAGCTGATCCAGGTTTCCTGAGCTGCAGCCACAAATAACTCCCCAGCTGCCTGTTTTTCAAGGTCCTAGGAAATCGGTAGTTCTCTGTCTCCCTCTTCCAAGTCATCTTTCTTTGCAAAACGCGCCGGACCAAACCGCCAGCTGTTTCCAGCCAAAGCAACTTCAGTGATGCTCCCCTGCTGCCTGCCCTGGCCGCGGCAAGCTTGCGCGTGACGGTGAGCGTGGCGTGCTCACCTCAGTGCACCAGAACTAGTGTGCGCGAGCCGTGCGATGCTTATGAGGGCTAGGTGTTTAAATCCCTCTGCCTCCTCCCCAAACAGCGTTATCGGTAGCCTGATTAAATCTAACTGATTCAAATTTGCCCAGTACCTCGCTCTGCTGAGCTGGACTTTGTGAGTGGACCAGCTCATGGCAGATGTTTTTGCAAAATGCCCCTGTGCCAGGGTGTGTGCACCCAGGGCACCCAGGCACCCTTCAGCCCTGCCAGAGACAGTCACATGTACCTTTCAGCAATCCAGTGCTAGATCATTTTGCAATAGCAATGTACTCACTCTGTTCACATTTACGGGTCCCGACGGGGTCAGAGCAGTCCTGCTTCTGATGCAGAGGGGCTGCAGAGTCCTGTGGGAGTCTGCTATGCTCCAAACGAGGTTTTACTGATGGCTTTGGAGTATGGTTCCTGACTGCTTTTGCCTCCTATTCCCTTGCCTTGCTGAATATTGGAATGCATTTTCATTTCAGGCAAGCTTGCTCAGCTTCTGCACATTTGCTTTCTCTTTTCTCCTTGTCCCAAGCACTCAGAGTAATTAGATTAGGGTTACTCTGAGCATTACTCAGAGAAATCCAGCCTTTGTCCAGACTTCTGCTTCTGCTATACGTCCCATCCCTACCCTCTCTCTCAAACTGCCAATCTCATTTGTAAGTGATATCAATAGTTTCCTTATACCATTTTTGTCTTACTTCGTAAATCATATTCCCTTTGTGGCACACTGTCAAACGCTTCCCTGAAATCATGATAGACGATGTCCTCTATTACATACTTATCTAGCAATGCCCCAATGTACTCAGCGAATTCAAACACATTTGTCAGGCAGAAGCCTTCCCGCATGAATGCAGAAGTCACTCAGAAAGTCCTGGCGATATCTGCTCCAAGCTTGGAGGGCATTAATTCTGCTGCAGTTTTGCTCTGGTTTTGGTGCCTCTTATGTATCATTTCATGGGGCTCCATTTTTCAGATGGTGAGAAAACAAACGGGGAGACATACTTGGAGCGCTAGAATTCTTTAAAAAGAAAATAAGGTGCCAAATGCTGCTATTCCTATTCCCAGTAGAGACAAATTACCATTCCTGTCATCCAAACTGTCCTTTTCATCTAGAAGACTTGTACGTGAACATCTCACGAGCACTAGTGGCAATGTGTTCCCCAGGAAGTGTGCAACACCTGCAGCCAGGAAATGTCAGCAATTTGGTGTGGAAAGGCACATCTTTGGGCGGACGCGGCCCCTGTGGTGCTCTGGGCTGGACCTCGGGCCCCCAGAAGGGCCTGATGCCAAGTAGCCCCATGGCAGACCAGCAGGGAAGAGGTTAAGAAAAAGCATCTCCAAGATGACAAACAGCAGAGCTGGAAAACCTCAAAAGCCCCGCAATATGTAGGCTGGCATATGTTGGCTCCTCATATGGTTGGTTACGTTACACTGTGAGTGATGATGCATTCGCATGTAGATGTCACCGTAGACATTAGAAGTGCCATCTGTATCCTCGTGTGACAACTGTCCCTTGTCAGAGCCTGTCCCACATGTACCTCCTGAAACGACCCATGTCACTTATGTAGTTGTTGCTCCCTGGAAACGCGTACCCTAACTGTCCTGGAAATCTGAGCAGAAATTTAGTCTTGCGGTGCTTTTCTTCTGCGTTTCTCTCTTAGAGGAAGGAGGTTTGACCCACTTGCAGATATCATAACTATCCTGAAGTATACTAAAAAATAACTTCTAGTGCCCCATTTCCTATCTGTCAGGCCCACTTTCATTTCATCAGCAGGTTGGTTTAGCTGATTAGGTAGAATGAGGTCAAAGAAAATCAAAGCAGCATATTCAGTGTAGCTTCCTTGGAGACCTCTGCGGATGCTCAGCAGGAGAAAAGATTGCACCTATTCCTCCGGGGAGGGGAATCACAGCGACCTCCCTCCCAGCTGTGGGAGGAGGGTGTAGTGGAGATGTCTTGACTCAGAGATGTGTCCTCCAGGACGGCTTTTGGTGGTGAACGATTTCCACAGCACCTCTCAGTGCAGGCTGTGCCTGCGGACAGGTTGAGCTCCTGGATATTCCCGGAGGACAAAAGATGGAGGGTTTGGTGCTTCGTCTACCTGATCCAGTCCTGTTGCCTACTGCGAGCACAAGTCAGAAGAGATATACGGTAGTGCAGACCACATCAACTGCCTGTCACAGTCCATGTTATTTTTATTTGAAACGAATCCAGGGCTCTCCACCCTGCTGGAAAACATGTGCTGCCCACAATTGTGGTGCTTACAGGAACTTCTCAAAGAAGATCTTAACATGCAGCTCAGCATGCCTGAAAGAGTATCAGACACATAGATCAGGTATACGTAGGACATGCCCAACCTGCAAGTTACCTATTATTTTTAATGCCTGTTTTGCCTGGAAGTCGTTGTCCAAAAAAATGAAGACAAAAATAAGATGTGGCCTGGATTGTCTACAGTGAACTTCCAGACCAAACCTGCCCTTGGTCTTGGTATAGATAGCTGCTCCAAGGGCAGGCCAGCAGGGTCTGGTGGCACCCTGCGAAGGCTGGCACGTGAGTTCAAAACTATCTGATGCCCTTTGATCTGAACTGTATTTTCCTTAGTGAGAGCTGTAAGGAGCAAAAAAGAAAAATGCTTTCCCAGACCGCTTCTCTGCGAACGCCCCTCTGTATAGGGCTCATGTGGGGACCAGCCCAAGGACAGCATCCCGTGGGTGGGATGTGGACGGATGCTCGGGTTCTGCTCGCTGCCAGCTTTCCCAGGAAGGCAGTCGAGCCCCCGCAGCTCAGCCACTGCTGCTTGCTGCCCTGACGTTCCGCCTTCTCCGTATGCTTCACAGGCATCCAAGGTGGGCGCAAATTGATGTATGGAACGGGTAGTTTCACATAGCTGCTGGGAGCAGTTGGCTTGGGAACAGAAGTGTATTTTAATGACAGATTACAAATTGAATTTTAATGGCAAACAAATGGTGAGCTTTGTCGCTGCATCAGCGGTCTCACAAGCAGGCTCTTGACCCTATAAAAAAATGCTGGTTGATCCTCTGCGTTAAAATGGCTAATCACCAAGGAGCAACTCTGCATTTTATGCCCCCTCCCAATAGGTATGCCCATTTTGGTGCACCATTTCCGTGGTGTGTCTGGATGGATGTCATATTCCTCTGATGGACAGGATATCCTCGGATCATCGCATGTATCGCTTAAGCTCTCATCGAGTGACAGAAGCAATAAGAGCAATTAAACAAAGAGGTCTAATGGGAATTTTCATCTTCTCTCTTCTAAATGATGATGGATGTCAGTGAAGGATACTTGGAAGAGAATATTTGAATGAGCTCCTTATGCTGTGTCTATCGTTACAGTTTTGAGTTGATGGAAAGTTTATCCGATATCAATAAAGCACAGTACTTAGTGAACCAACCAGCAAGACCAAACATGTCTCCAACTTTTCACTAGTTGCAGTGAGGAGGTTTCATTTTCTCATCTTTCTGTGTGGGATTGATTTCCTTTTCTCTGGTGTCCGTCTCCAGTGTTTACAACCCAGGGAAAAGCAATATTAGGAAACAGTTTCATTACCTGTGTCCAGTGCAATACTGAGACTGGATTTTCAAAAGAAATTGTTGGCTCAGGGGCTGAAATGATTTGGGTGTAGGGTTTTAAAATTGGACATTTAACCTTCTGTGTAGAGATTTATTTACCTCCTCCTTGCCAAAAGACATTCCATAAATCTGTTAAAGATTAGAAAACATGTTTTCATTTAAGTCAGCAGGTTGTAGCATATGAAGTGATATCATCCCATCTCTGGATCAAAGGCCTGAACAGACATTTTGCTGACGTCCCAATTACTGTCACCTCATTCTAGTGACCCTGTGAAAATCAAACGCAAAACTTCCTGTTTCCTCTAAGAAGAATCCCAGCTGGTGATTCTCTGATGACTGAGTAACAACTGGGGAAGGCTGTGGTAAGGAGGGCATTGAAGATATTGTTGTGGCAGAAAGACTGAGCTAAGCAAGGCTCAGTCAAAGATGACGTTCAGGTAAAAAATTAATGGCAGAACTGATTAGTTACAGAGGAAATCTGTGCAGGAACTTAAAAGCAATGAAAATAAACTCAGAATGTGAAATGTAGAGAGTCTATTTCCAAATTGGCCTAAAAATATGACCTTCAAGGTGAGTAAAGGCAACACAGTCCCACACCCACGCAGAAACCTCAATAGCAGAAAAGGCTCAAGTTCAAAGAAAAGCAAAGATGAGAACAAAAACCATGGACTCTAACAGAAGATGATGATGTGAGATGTCAGACAAAGTGTTCAGCAGAACTGCAATACACACCAGAAAGCTAGTTACATGAGGAATTAGCCCACTTAAAGCCAATCAGATTGAAGAATCACAAATTGCTAGGGCTGAGTTTGGCGGTAGGGTAGCTTAAATGAGTCTGTGAGGCTATATATCACCTTAACGACTGTATTTGTTGAGCAGAAATCTCAGAGACTTCCTGAGGAGAGCTAAGACATGTATAACTTAGCCACGTTGGTGTCAGATCAAAACAAAATGCAGCTTGTTTTTTATTTGCGCTGATCTTACACACAGAAGATCTTCGTTTAAGTGATTCATCAAAACCCTCTAGACAGCTACAAAATATGAAACTTTAAACAGTTTTCACTGCCATTAGCATAGAAAATTTAAAGCAAAGGTTAGTCATTCATTCAGATGTGGTCACCAGGCGCCTGGTGCATGTTGCAGTGCAGGAACCAGCGTAAGCTGAGGTTCCCTGAGACAAGGTGTTTCCACTGGGACCTTTTTCAGTTTCAGAAAAATCCAGCAAAGGTCATCATGCACAGGATTTGGGAGAGCAAGGGTGAGTCTATCTGTCCACGCTTGCGTACCTAAAATACCTTTCATATCTGGGGCTGTGGCCTGGGATGCTGGAGTGGGATTCAGCATGCGTGAAAGACCAATTTATTCCAAGTGAAAAAACTGGAGCAATAATGCTAAAAAAAAATTCTAGATGAAGTGAACATTTTTGAAATAGCGGATTTCACTCAGCCATGGCAATCTCCTCTTTCTTTCTTCTTCTTGGAACAATTGCCATTCAACACTGAGCAAAGCCACCATCCTTATCTCCCAGCTCGCTGTTTCCAGGTGTTCATCCAGCACATTGCCCTCTCTCTCTTCCCACATGGCTCCAAGCCATCGACAACAGGTTTTCAACCAACTTCAGTGGTTTTCCGTCACTTCCTTCATTGCTTATTTAACTCCAAAGCCTTTCTTACCCCCTTGCACGTTCTCATTCAAGGAAACTATTGCTTCTGATGACTCATTCTGCACATAACTTACTTGATTTCCACCAACCTGATTCAGCCGTGCCACGGCAGTCTGGCCGTCACCAGCCCATGGCAGGCAGTGACGGAGGGGCTCGTGCCACCTTCCCTGCAGTCCTCAGGGTGGCTCTGGGCCCACAACATGAAGGGTGCTGCAGAGAGCCTGGGGAGCTCATCCCTCTCGCACGTCACCAGAGTCTATTCTTCCTCAAGTACTCTGTCCTTGTGACATATTATGACAACTTTGTGCTGAATAGCAAGTACAACAAGTTTAATAACCATTGAACAGCTCATAAAAATTTAAATAAAGTCATGAGCTGGTGGTGGGCAGCTTGGCTGGATTTAATACCTCAGCCCAAGCAAGCCGATTTGTAATTACCTCTCTAAAACACCCGTGTGGCTGGGTTTTCTACAGCCGCTGAATGTACCGCTATTTCCAACGCCTGCTCAGAGCACCTCTGCACCCTGGTTTTGGGCTGGCATCCCCGTTTTATGAAAGATGCTCCCAGCCCAGCCTGCCGATGCTGAGAAAACCTCCTCGAGCCAATTTAAGTCACTGACTAAGACTAATGGGAAGCCAGCGCTGCCAGCGGAGAGCGGCAGGAAGACGCTGCTCGGCGGCGATGCCGTTTCTGTCCTTGGCTGTGCTCAGGAGTGGGAAGCCAGCACGCAGCCGGGGTGGCAGAGGCAACAGCAGCAGTGGGGCAGCTGGGGCTGCGGCGGGTGCACGGAGGCGGCCCCCGACCCGTGGCCCTTCTGCAGCTCCCTGAGGCCAATGCACACCTGGTTGCTCATCTGCTCTCCCCCAGAGACCAGATCCAGTCCCTAAGGAAAGGGGACCTGCACCCAGGCAAGGCTCTCGCTGCGTTACGGGAGCGACACCCGGCCTCAGAGGTCTTAGGGCAGCAAAACGTCTTCTCAATCCATTTCAGTAAATAGCACTATTTGTATAGAAGGGTATATTTTCAAACTTTCTTGGATTTTCATGCATGGTCATGCTGTAGGTATGTACACGGTGTGCTATAGGTATGTGCGTTGTGTGCTACAGGTGTGTGCGCGTTCGTCTTCTTTCAGACAGTTTTCTTGTAATCCCCTGGTAATTCCTGGTGGCAAGAGGAGCCTGCTCTCAGGGCAAGGCTCTTCCCGAGCTCCAAGCTGTGACAGAGCAGGGATGGCACATGGGAGAGCTCCCCCTGAGGCACAGAGCTGTAGAACAGAAGTGTTGGTTTTGGTGGCTCTGCAACTGTGTGTGTTAACCAGGCACTATGCCTAGAGGATTGGAAAGGTAGAATACACACACCTATCAGCTCAAAACATCTCTCATCTGGCAAAATCTGAGATGTACTACTAATGTGATATAATAAGAGGAGGAATGTGCTGAGGACTAAAGGGGAAGGCAGGTCCAGCCAGAGAAAATGTAATTTCCCACTTCTCCTTTTTGATACTTGCTCTTTTGGCCTCCTCATTTGGACTAGGGGATGATATTTATTTATCAGCAGAGTTACTTTAGCACCAGAAGGAAAGTGAATGGAAGATGTCCCAAAAGCCCTATTTGGATTCTAGCAACCGGGAGGAAATGGTGGGTTTTTAGCTCTCCAGTTCTTGCAGAGATTTAAGAAGGAAAAAGCTGAGAGTCAGAAGAGGAACTCAGCTCAGCTCAGCTTCCAGGGCTTTAAGGAATCCCTTCTGCAGGCTATGAGGAGGTGAGCCTTGGAGGACTCCAACCCCAGTGCAGTGCTCTCTCCTCCATTTTTTATGGGAGATGCAATGATGTTGCCTTTGCCAGATACCAGGGAGAAAGGCACTATATGGGCAAATAGAGAAGGAGAACGTTT
Organism: Phaethon lepturus; assembly: GCF_000687285.1. Lineage (NCBI taxonomy): Eukaryota > Metazoa > Chordata > Aves > Phaethontiformes > Phaethontidae > Phaethon > Phaethon lepturus. The sequence continues at coordinate 21,601 of NW_010534849.1, read as the reverse complement.
TCTGCAAGACCCCTCTGTAACAATACACTATCTTAAGCTGTTTGGAAATAATGCTGGTCTCTCACCTTCATTTACTTCACTACCTGGGCCAAGGGGCTGTGAGGGGCTATGCCTGCAGTGGGGGATGCCAAAGCACAGAACAGTGCTGTACAGGGCTTGCTCTGCTCCCATGCCTCTCCTCTCTCATGAGGACAGCTCGGAGGGAAGGTGTTATGGGCAGGACAGCAGAAGCAGCTCTGAATTCCCTAAGCCCTGGTCCCAAACATGAACCTCTTTCCCATTATGGGAATTAATCCAGGAAATTGCCATTCCTGTGCATTCCCCACTTCTGGTTTTCAGTTGCTCATGAGAAACACTCCAAGGTCATATCTAAAATCTCAAAGGACATAGACAACAAATTGTTGTTCTGATAATGTTTTTCCGACAGAGTAATGGGCTGGTCTTAAGGTCTTAGTGATATTAAATGTGTTAACAGCAATATTTATAAAAGCCTTTAATCCCCCTTTATCTTGAGACATAAATCATAAGCACCTTTATGGCAGGTCTTACTTCCTTTGTGTTTGGAAAGCACCAAAGAAATTTTAATAGGGACATGTCTAATCATTTGCTAATCACTTATCTCTTGACAAATTCCTAGTGACACAGCAAGAGTTAAACACGTCTCTGTCCCATGAATATCCCTGCGAAATAAGTCTTCTAAAGGATTATGTTTCTTTTTTCTGAACATATTATGTAAGATGTCCATAGGGGAATGAAAACACATTCCTAACTGTCTGTGAAGCAAGGCAGCTCACTTGCAAGTGTGCCACACGGAAGAGGGTACAGGAAGATGAGGAAAAGAAGAAAGGAATTGCTCAAGGAGTCTGTTTTGCCTACTTACATCCTCACAAGCCTCAGAAATAGTCTAGTAGTCTGACTCAAAACTCAGTCTGGTTTGATGGCAGCATATCTAAAGGAATATGGATGCTTAAACAGCACAGATTTCAGGGGCATTTGAGTAGCTAAGGGCACAGAGACCCCATGTCCCAAAGTGCATAGAGATGCCCTTGCACATCTGTACCCACACGTGGTAGCCCAGCCCCGTGCAGGGTGTGCCCAGTGCCCGGCCCGGGGTCTGGTGGTGCCCACCCCAAGCTCTCTGGCAGATGTGCCATGTTGCTCATGGGGCTCATGGGCTGCACAGCCATGCAAGCGATGTGCAACTGTCACGGGGAGACGCATGAGAATCCCATCACAGACCACTTCTTCACTTGCAAAAGTTGCAGTCCAAGAGGTCATTTGTCTCATCTACCAAACAAATTTCATATCAAATCATCTTTGCCTGAGGAGGGCAAGGAGCAGCACCATTTATTCTTGTTTTTGACATCGGGAGACCATTGATTCCCTTGGGGTAACTCACAGCAGGAACCCAGACCAAAAAGGAGAGATGTCCAGTTGTTGATGCACTATTTTTTGTGTCATTTCTTCTGTGTTAAACAGAATGTTTTCTTTGGAAGCTCTACTTTTTTTTATACTGAATAACAGCTTAGCAGCACCACATTCTTCCAAGGAAAGTGGTATTGACAGCTCTATTTTAAGCATCAGACCAACAGGCTGGTAGGAGCCTATGAGCAAGGTAAACCTTTGTGGGGAAATCAAATCACTGAGATGTACATTGCACTACTTGAACATGTCAGCTGGGATAAGAGAAGCCCAAGATTTTAGAGGGATATTAACTAGACAGTCAATAAAGTTCTTCAGGTTTCATGAAAAGTACTATTTCAGTCTAACTTTGCAAGTATGATATTCCTTGCATGATGGTATGACAGGAAAGTAATGGCAGAGGAAAAACAAATTATTTTTCTTTTCTAATTAATAAAAAAGAAAGGAGTGGGTAACTCTCAGAGTCCTATATGCAGCTGGCACAAGGCCCCTCTAATTGCAAGCTGACAGACCAAATTTTGAGGTCTTAGAACAAAAGGGGGTTGCTGTCACCTGTGGGAGAAGGACCCTTACAAACAATTTCTGGACAATGCCGCATGTATTTACAAAGACTCTGTAAATCCTCAGTTTTATTTGTAAAAGTAATGTTTGCATCATGTAGTCCAAGTTCCTTTAAATCTGACTGCAGAAATGAGTACTTGCTGTGCATAATGACTTTGGCTGCTTCCACCACGAAGCAAGGGTGAGTATCAGGAGCGCTATTAAACAAAACTGTTTCCAGAATTGCTAGCTTAAATTTGTGATAAACTAACAGACCTGAAAAGATCATTTGGGAGAAGAGCGTGCACCTGGCTTTTGCCAAGTCAGGTAATGAAATGAAAATTTTCAGAAGGGCAGTGTTCCCAAGGAGGGGTAGAAAAGAGTTCAGGCCTTGCCTACAACTTAGGAAAGGCAGAAGGAAGGACGAAGGTGATGTTTCTCCACTGTTACACCAGAGAATACACCACTGCGGTCGGGGTATAAAAGCTCTTTTAATGTAGCACTAAAGATATAGTCTGTAAAGCTTCATGAAGAGCAGGGTGACGGCGGTGGCAGTGCCACTGCCTGGAGGCAGTGCTGAGGGAAGTCGGAGATCCCTTGAGCCCTGGGGTTTGCCACTGGCCTCGCTCTGCCCTGCTGGGACTTAATCTTCTACGGTCCCAACCGCTGCCCCATCAACCTTTGCATCGCCCGTTGACCAAACCGCCCGTGATGGCCTCCCAGTCCCAGCGTTTGTGCCTTTTC
>NW_010534849.1:14247-18878 GCF_000687285.1 Phaethon lepturus | reverse complement strand
CCTGCTGAAGCTGCAGTGGCCATTTCATCCCTGGGAGTATTATGTCAGCTCAGTCATTCCCCAAGTCACTGCAGGAAAGGTCAGCCATGCGCCAGCTCTCCCCCGGCACGGTCGCGCGAGGTCTTGGTCAAGCGTGTCATGCACGGTGGCCGGTCACCTTGGGGTTATTTGCTGCCAAATGGCCATGGTCTTGCAACTCAATTTCAAATAGGCTAAAAATTCATGTGTCCACAGATGCTAAGTGAGACTAACGATACAGATTTGACATGCCTGCATGTTTCTGGCAGTGGCCTTTCGCTGTCAGATTGTGCCCATGGTGTCTCCAGTCATAAACCTTTTCACACTTGCAAAAGTGTGGGGGACAGACTCCCTGCCCCCAGTTAGCTAAAGTCCAAAGACTTGATGTTTAAACAAGGATGAATAAGAGGTAAGTACTTTTTGTTAATTTTTAATATATCCAAATTTTTATTTATCTTGCCTCTGGCATTATCTCTCGCTAGCCAGCATGTCACAAGTGAAGAGACAGCACAGGCCAAATGTTCTTCTTCAATGGGACGTGTGCTGCCGGCTGAAATTCTGCTGTTCTTATGGTCAGTCTGGACATGCATTGCTCTTACAACTGACCACACCTGGACACCCATGGAGCAGGGGAGAGAACAAGCAGAGATGGGGGCCGCCCTGATTTCTCCAATGTTTGGTTTTGTTTGATTCAAAGTTTCAAACCATTTCCAAGGGACATTTAATTTCAGTTTCAATTTCTACAATGTGCCTTTTGTTCCTCCCCCCTCATTTTCCCAGGAATCTCACCCTCCTGTTTTTGTCTGGAAGCGGCTATTTTGGACATTGATACATTAATATTTACAGCCAGCACTTGGATCTCCCAGGTCCCACCTGTGCCTTGTCCAAGGATCAGGCCAGTGCAAGCCCAGGCTCCCACCCACCGCAGGGACCCCTCCTGCAGCTTGGCTCAAAGTCCAAAGCGTCCAGTTGGTTTGGGAAAGCAACTCTCCCCATTTCCAACCTAAGTCTGATTGATTTTGAGTTTCTCCTACCACTGGTTAATAGTGTAAATCCAAAGGTGCCTTCTCTTGGAAAGTAGTAAGAAAAGTTTGTAATGCTTAGAGAGACGAGCATCAGTTTAAGTAACTACAGGCAGATTTCTCCTAAAATTAAGTCTCATAAGTGCTTGTTGGAAACTCATTAGAGCCATTCTGGGTCATGCCAACTCCCACTGCTGTCGGGGAAAGTCTTTTGGTTGACTTGAACAAGCAACAGAGACTAAGGCTGCCGCTGTTTGCACACTCAGATACACTGACACAAAGATTGCCCAAGCACTGGCACGCAGCGGATGTCAGTGGGGGTTCCCTTGTCCCTTTTTTTGTTCTGGAGGAGGCAGGCTTATGGCCAGGCTGACGAGGTGCTCAGAGTGATTCGGCGATGGGGGAGTTGACAAAGTTTTTTTTTTTAAAAATCATTTTTAAGCAACTCCTGTGGAGCTTTGCATCCCAAGTTAGTAAGAAAGGACGCTTGCCTGCTGCTGTGGCAGTCAACCCGATGACTTGCTCTCGTTCTGGTTAAGAGTAAGTAGGGACAGAGAACTTGTGCTTGGCAGCAGCAAGTATTGCCAAGTCATTCTGCTGTCTCTTGATCTCTCCTCCCCTTGCACACAGGATATTTCAAAAGTGGGGATTACAGGGCAGTTCTAGGGGATAATTCAAATAATTATTGAAATGCACATCGAGACAAGTTGGTGATCAAAGGGAAACAAGTGCTGTCATATAAAGGGAGCATCTAAATGCAGTATGATAAGGGCAGTTATCCCTGACCTATTTAAACGTTTCTGGCCTTGGGCAGCAAAGCTTCAGAAGAAATGAAATGCATAACAATACCCAAATGAGATTCACCTCTGCAATGCTAAATATGTTTCAGAGCTGGAATTATATTTATTTGAATTCTAGTATAATCACATTATCTCAAGTGTATGGTATATTGAAAAGGAAAAACCCCAACAACTTTATTATACATACCAGCGGCGCACGTTAGGATAAAAATCTACATATATATACACACAAATTATTGCATTACTGAATTTTATCTTTTCTACCTTACTCTAGAGACACAGAAACTCATGAATATATTGCATTTCCTGGATAACCCTGAAGACTAACAACCCAGTTCAGATGAAAGGAAAAAATAAATACAAGGATAATGTGAAATTCAGCCCAATGTGCAAATGCTCCGGGTCTGAAGTGGGACTTCTGCCTCTCCCAGCAGCTGTGGTATCCTCAGGATTGGTGATACAACAAGCAGCACAGTGACCTTTCCATGCAAAGGGTTAGAAGGATATTTTTAAGAACCGGTGTCTAAATTTTAGATCCAAAACTGATGCCTAGACATGTTAGTATAAATGATAAATAATAATAAGGGATGCAAATAGCAATAAGCAGAGAAGAATTTCCCCAGCTGACTGATTACAGCCCCAAAGATCAGTGCATGTAAATACTGTATGCTCCTCGCTGCAGATTTTTTAGCATGTGGCTACGTGATTACCAGTGCTCTGTGGCTCCAGTCTAAATGTCAAACAGATCTGGGTCATTTCTACATCGTCCACAATGCATAAGTCAAGGTCCTTAAACTGAAGGTGCTTAAAATACATATTCAATATAAATTAAAGGGCGAGTTTTTGTGCGTGTTATGTTGTATTATTCCCTCTGTGTGTGGGACCCTGACGTATCACATCTTACCTCACAGCTTCCGAGACGCAGTAACTGTCGGCGTGCTCTTAGCGCAAAGAAAATGTGAGATGAAAAGACATTATTGTAACCTCTGTGAAAGAGGTCTAACGCTGACTCACCAAAATTGTATTTTAAATTACACGTTTTTGGAAGTCTTGTCATGCTTCAGCTAAGTGCCCCAAAACAGAGCAGGCATTTACTCAGAACTGCATAAACCGCAATATTGAATAATGGCTAAGATTTAGGGAATCATCTCCCCACGGGCTGTACCATGCTCATCCCATGGATGAAGAAGAGCTCACAGCAGCAGAATGACTTCTGCTCCCGGCGCTGGGTTTCCGATCCGGCTAGGCGCCTCTGCGGGGCACGGATGAGTCAATCCCTGTTCCACTTATGGAATGGGCATTTCTTTACGCACAGACGATGCTCAGACAACTGCGTATATTTAGTCACTTCTTCACCCCTGGCTCAGGATGGGGCTTGAGAAACACATTGAGAAAAGCTTTTTCTTTGTAGACATCCTACTGGCGAATGTAGGAGAAATCTTGTTAAAGTTTTTGTATCTGATTTTTCAAATTTCAGATTCAAGTTAGAGCTAGGCATGAATTAAGTGTTTTGATTATACATATATTCCCCAGAAAAAGTAGGTCTTCACAAATGAAACTGTTCATGGGAATGGACTAGTTTTGCTGGTTTCCTTAGCTCAAAAATAAAGGAAAGAGTCTCTGAAACTCTCCAAATGTTTTGACACTGATGTTTATCATGTAGTACAAAATCCTGCTCTTCATCTTCCAAGCAATATTAATGTCAACTGTGAAGCTGGTTATAGAAATGAAAATTTTAATAATGGCTAATACTAAGATGGTGTACTTTCAATAATCTACATTAATAACCAAAATAGTTTCAACCATAATTGTGTCCGGGTTTTGACATTTAGTCCCAAGGTTTGCAATTGTATATATACAATGTATATAGATTTTTATAAATGCATAAATATATAAATATGTATGTTTTTATATATATGTGTGCACATGTGTGCATGCGTGTGTATGTAAATATACACTCACATATATATGTATATAAAAAATACAGTGCTCTTTGAGCCGATGCAGTCTCCTGAAGAAACATCTGGAGGCAAATCTGGATCCTGCCACCGTTCCCACGTCTTACAGGGTGCAGCTGTAAAGACACGGCTTTCACCCCTTTTTTTCCGAGATGCTCCCATCCGGAGTGGAAGGGACGTGGGCTCCAGGCTGGGGCTGGCATACACAGCTCCCAGACATGTAACTCAGCACACGGTCACCGGGGCATACGCAGGAAATACAATGGTACTGAAACAACGCGTCTGTGTTAAATAAAAATGCTAGCACTTAATGAGCCTCATCTTCTACTGTGAGATAGGAGTGGAGGAACACGAGCAGCGTGTTTCTCATGCTGAAGGCATTGCAGGCTTTGACAGGAATGAAAGTGAGAGGAAGGGAGGAAAAGGGATGGAGGTAGGGGAACAATACTCAGAACAGGGAACAGCTTGCCAGCTTCCTCTGAGGGTAACAGGGGAAGAGAGAGATTTTCATTAATGGATAACTGGTATTCCTCTACTTTTCAATTTTAACAAACCTTCTAATGATAATTACAGACTTTCTGTATTTATAGAGACCCAGTGCGTGTGTAGACAATAGCGTCATCTACCAAGTCCGTCCTTCTGCTGCTATATAAATTCAGCCATTATCTTTCACGCCCTTCATTAAAATATGAAAGGAGATAAGCAATATATAGCTATGTCATTTCCCAGTAGTAGGAGGGGAGGATCAGAATTATCTCTGGCTAAGGAGAGCCAAAAGAAAATCTGAGTAAAGAGTTAGAAAGAAAGGTAGGCAGAGCTGGGCTCACACAAAT
>NW_010534849.1:0-14216 GCF_000687285.1 Phaethon lepturus | reverse complement strand
GCTGTCAGCACTGGCTGATCCTTACAGGAATGATCAAAGGTGGAAAAAAATGAGAGAAGACTGTAAAACCACAGGGTTAATGCTCCTGAGAAAGAGACACATGGCCCACCGGCGTCTCGTCTGCACTGGCCGTGCCCAGCCAGGCAGAATTCCCATATAATCCTTTTCCTTGGTCTTCAACAAACACACACCTTGGTGGGATAAAAAGCTGGACTTTTTAAACCTCCTGTGCTCTGCAGAATTAGCCAAGTGCCTCCTGCTTGGATTTATGGAGTAAGAAGGGGCACAAATTCCAGATTTCAGCCCAAAGGACTGTAGCAGGTGCCCATCATAACGCACATAGCAGACGCCCAAGTCAAATCACACTTTGGAGAAGCGCACGTTTCTGGTTGTAGCCAAACTTCTTTTGGACTTTCATTAAAAGAGATTTAGAAAAACACTTTTCCGCCCCATCTGTATACAATTTCCTTTAGTGACTTGATATCGGTGAGTTTAAAAAAAAGCTTAAGAAAACTAATTTTAAGGAATTTCTCCCAACAACTGGCATCCTCATGTGCTTTCAGATGCTACAGACTTAGAAAATTAGCAGAGAGTCTTATGCCTGAAATGTCTGTCAGTCTTGTATCTCTACCAGCATACCAGAAAATGTTCTGCGGATCCTAGACATACTCTCCAAAGCTGAGGCTCCTGGCTGCCTCAGGGTTGTAAACCAGAGCAGTCATCGTTAAAAGGCACTTTAATCCTGGCTGTAATTTTTAAACTGCAAAAAGCATTTAGATGATCAATTTGCATAAAAATAAGTCATCCAAGATATGGCACCTGCAGCGCCGGAGCTGTATGGGAAATTCACTGCAGCCGACGAGCACTGCAAGGAACATGTCCGGGGAAGTTGTCCCTATCCCCGGCTACCCTAAGGGCCCTCTGGCATTTTTCTTGTGTTTTTATTTTTTTACTGTCCTGTTATAAAACCACAACCATCTCTTTGCTCCAGGCAGCCAGAGCACATCTCCAGATCTTCCCTTTTCTGTTTACCTAAAGCAGCCTCCTCTTCTTTCCAAAGCACAAATCATGGTTCTGGGTAAAAGGCACACAAAAAATGTCACCATAGCACTTGAAACATCACATACTTTGCTCGCTTTGTAAAATCTGTGAAAATAAAGGGGAATAGCTTACCATCAACTTTCAATGTGCTTATAGACTATCTACAGCCTTTTTCAGTAGCAGGGAAGGCTCAGAGGCATTTTCTCTCTCTGGAAAGTAGTAATATGAATAAATTCATGTAGATGATGTTCTATAGCATTGAAATTGCTTTTCTAGCTCTGAAGTGTAAATAATTTCATGTTCCCTGAGTGATTCTAGCCATGTATGGCTGTTTCTTTTGGAGTGCTGAATATTTATTGCTGATACTTTGGGAAGAAGATGCAGTGAGAGATGAGAATAACGCCTTTGCTGGAGGGGCGGAACGGGAGCCAGAGGGAAAGCTGCCCTGTGTTGCTGAAGAGCCTTGGATTCCGACGGCGACAAATCCACTGCAGCAGAGGCGAGGCAGAGCCTTGTAACCTCCAGAAGTGCTGTAGAGGTTGCGTTGCAGTTAGTCATCGTGTGCCACGCTCCGGTGACGTCGTTCGTCACCTGCCCTTCAACAAGGTTGTCTAATGATAGTGCTTTTATTGATATTCCTAATGGTCACAGAAGAGGACGTTTGGTGGCAATTCTTCAAGAATTGGTTAAAAATAGCAGCGGCGCTACAAGGCTAGGCAGGAAGGCTGTAAGGGATCTTACAGAGAATTGCCAATCCACGCCTGCAGTTTCATTTCTCAGGCTTTGGTGACTGAAGTGTTGTTCCCTTCTCTTGACTTTATAAGCACCATCACAGTGAAAGATTTGATGTTCAAGTTAAAGAAGTTATGGAACAAGGGGGGAACCTGGACTTTAGAAATGACTGTGTATTTTCTGCTTTCTGCAAAATCACAAGCACTTCCAGAATTATTTTTCTGTTTAATTTTACCTTTCTCGAAAGCTACGAGTGCTTCCAAGCTAGCTGACATTTCCATTTTTAATTTGCATTTGTCCACTTCGTCATTCTTCCGTTTGCATTTTAACAACATTACCAGAGAAGGCTATTTAAAATGAAAAGTAACTCATGTTCTTTCTTCACTAAAAGCATTAAAGGAACCTGAGCACGGAAAGTGAATGCGCTATTAGGGGATGACATTTCTGAGCAGTGAATAATGATCATTGCAGCTGTGGCTTACTATCGTCGGAGGAAAGCCGTAGTTGCCAGTTCACTACTGCTGTAGTCCAAAATTTTGTGACCCCGAGGACCACTCAGCAAATGTCTATTGCTGTTGGCTGTCTTGTCCGGATGGGGAAGGGATGCCTCCGTTTGCTCCTTGGCTTCTTCCACCCTGCGACGGCACCTGTGGCAGACACGGAGCAGAGCCCTGCGGGGAAGGCGGACAGCAGATGCAAAGGCAGGTACGCCTGCTCAAATGCCCACTTCATGTTACAACTCTTGCTTGATGGCTTTGTTTCATATGAATTTTAAAATGGGAAAACCTGTGTTTCCTATAGTGTTTTTGTATGGTGATGCGCTGCGGTAGCCTGGCCTGAGAGCAGAGGTCTGGATAACAGGGAATTGCCCAACGTAGAGTGGATATAAATGTTCACGTGGCCCAAAAAAAGCAAAATGTTCTTCAAGGGCGTGAGTGTGTCACAGTGAAACACTGCTCCTGAGGCTGCCGGGGTGAGGCGGAGGCAACAGCAGTTATTTCCCTCCCCGTGTTGCTGGTCTGAGTCTGAAAAACCTCAGGCAGGAGATTTCAGCCTTTGCTTTCTGCTTCCTCCGCGCTGGCCACAGGAGCCCTTGGGCAGCAGGCTGGGTCTGAGCAAACCCTGCAGCTCCCCAGGGCGGCTCCTCCGGCCGGGCTGGAGGCTCAGCCCCAGGACCCCACACACCATCGCCTGCTCGGCTGCCTCAGCCCTGCCAAAAACAACATTTCAGCTCAGAAAAGCAGTGACGAGTGACATTTCCTCTGGTAACGAGACCCACTGCAGGTTGAAAAACACCCTTCATCCTCCCTATCCTCTGCATCATTATTTTTTAATTGCTAAATTATTTCAATTTTTTATTCTATATATTTTTCTGCCCTTGCTCCTTTGTGCCTGGTGCCGGGCTGTTGAGCTGTAACGTTACACAACCACCGCCAGCCGCCTGCCTCGGGGAGGCTCACCGTAACCCAGATGTGTCACATGAAAGCAGAACTTGGACTTATGACAGTCGGAAATGCTTTTGCCTACTTCTTAAAAAAACCTTCCCAGCTTCATCTTAATAGTAGAGAGTAGAGTAGAGCCCTGCACAGTGCTCTGAGCTGCTGAACGAAAAGGATTCTTGTTGCTGTTTTATGTCGCTTTTCAAACAACATTTGGGTAATTAGGAAGAAAGTTGAAAACTACAGCACTTGGAAGACTGATGCATCACCCCCTCCAGTGCCAGTCACCAGGACTTGATCAGTTAACTCAAAGTCATTGATCTAAAGTGATTTTGGTCGGGGTCTCCCCACAAAGTCCCTATGAAAACACTCGCAGGGCTCGATCCGTCTTTTCCCGTGCGAGGGAAAGCTCTGCTTGTGCTACTGAGTGTGGCAACGCATTCCTGTGTCCAAAGCAAACTAGAATTAATACTAAGAAAATACCAGTGGTTCTGACATGTATATACCAAGGCATTTGGCAATTCTGGCATTAGGTATATAGCACAATGAATGATCCAGGAAGAAATAATCCTTGGAGTATAATGCGTAAGTAGAAGGAACGTCAGAATAAATGGCCACATGAGCCAATAAAATTAAAGTCAGACCCAAACTTATTTTAAATCAATGAGGCTTCTCACTGATTCACTGAGTAGGCTTTGAATCAGGCCATAAATGAACTTCTGTAGCAATCTTGATGGATATCAGAAATAAGTCAGCTAATGAGAATATTAGAAGAAAAATAAATCTAGCTTGAAAATACCTTCCCATGATTAACTCTCCTGTGCCACTGTATAATGCAAACAAGTATTATTGCTGTTTCCTCAGTCTTTGGCATTGTTAAAGGTACAAATGACTTTTAAAGAAATTACATTATCACCTGCTCCAGCTCCTCATCTCACTGTAAGTTATTTCTCATCCTAAAGAATGACTTCTGATCCTGCTAGCCTATGAGTATAACATATGAGCCTAAGTCCACACTCTTAGGGCAGTTCTCCTTAAAAAATAAATAAAACTCAAATAAGGTCTGACTCTATTATGTGGAAGGGAAGTCCATGCACACACAACCAACCCTCCTATTTTAAATGACCATGCATCATACTACAGTTCAGGTCACGTTCAGGTCTGTTAGCTGCTGACATTCACAGTGCAGATAAGAAAAACTGGCAATTATTTCTCTTGCATAATTGGGTTATCAGCAAATACATTCTTTCAGCTTCTTGGGTTTTGATATCATAATCGACGGTGTCACTGTGCATTTGCACGTGCAGAAACACTTTCAACTCCCTTCAGTTTTCTGAACGGAAAAAATCCCTTGAGCTTCTCAAGCTCTCTGTGAGCAGCAGATCTTTAGTCGTGGCCTCCAACTTATTCCCCTGCAAGAAATAAGTCCCAGTCTTATTGCTCCCTCCATTCCCTACGGATCAAAGCAAGGGGAGGAGAGGAAAGCTCTGAAGCCACCAGGCACAAAGGCGAAGCACAGATTATGCCTGTGGTCTGACATCTTGCAAGCATCCATCTTTCAGTCCATTATGAAATTCTTCCGCTCCACTCTGCTCTCAGGACCGGGGGACACAGAGCACATGCCAAAAACGGATGAGAACTTGATTTCCACCAGGATATGGGATTCCAGGGGCAACCCTACAGGCCTGTGATTTTAAAAAGTACTTTAGACAGATGAGATAATCCTCCTCCAAGCTTTTCAGCCTCTGGCTTGGTGCTTGGCTACTCCAACAAGAGAAAGAAAAAGTAACCAGTGTATGAAATGTGCCTCTCATTAACATTTATGTTCTTAGACAAGGATTTCAAAAAGAGTTTGTGAGTAAATTGCCCAGAACCACCTTCACATTTTGTAGTACTGGCACACAGGTACTCAAACCTCTCCAGAGCTTTGCCATTAATTTCAGGATGAGGGTGATAAGAAGCACAGTAGGACGAGCCCCACTCTCTCCCCGCAGCCCCGACTCACGCACTCGGCTCCCGCAGCCAGGATGGAGAGGTGCTACGCAAAATACGGCTTTTTACATGGAACTTCGTCCTTTATTTAGCTCGAGGCAGGAGAGGCTTTGACCCTCCTGGGCTAGGGTCTGCCGCTGGGACACGGTGCGGTGGGCAATCGGTACGGCCAGCCGGGCTCCACAGGGTCCAGCACATCGGCCGGACTCTGCGGCAGTTCAGCTCAGAGGGCTGAGGGGGTCTCTGCTCCCCTGCCACAACCCAGCGCCGCTGGCAGCGGGCGGCTGGCGCGGGCGGTCCCAGCGAGACCCAAGCCGAGGGAGGTGATAACCCATGGGGATGGCAGGATTCCCGTCAGCGCCGCCGCTGCGAGGGGCTCTGCAGCCACTGCGCCGCGTCTAGGACGCCGTCCAGGAGCTCCAGGAATCAGAAAATCAGCCAGACGTGTTTGTGAAACGTCATCTGACACTCCCCGGCAGTAATTCAGTGGTGTCCCCTGCGCTCTGCACCATCAGTTCTGTAGGGCTCTCTTTACTCCTTGAAAAGCTACAAAAGCGCATTCCTTCACGTCACCGGCGAGTCCAGGGAAAGCTGCTTGTATTAATTAGACTTCCCTGCAGTTTAACCAATCATTGCTCCAGGCTTGGGATGGAAATATAGCAATTAATCTTTTTTCCTTGTTTTTTTTTCATCAAAAGATAACCGTTTGCGTATCCCTTGCTAGCAGGAGAATAATCTTGCGCTCAATTACCACAATTATTACCATTATTTATGGCTTTACAATGTACCCTGCAAGTGACTGCACAGGCCATACAACAAAACAAGCAGTGTGATTTGGCCAGCTAAGGAGGGGCTGGGATTAAATATCGGCTTTAATTCTAGTCTTATAACCAAAGCTATGTGAGTGAAGGGAGAAGATGGCGACGGTTGACTTTAAAACGGAGACAATTCATGACATTGCAGTCTCATTGGCTCTACTTATTGGGTTTTTTAATCAGAGCAATGTTAAACAAAAACCTTTGTCCAGCAGCAGATGAGCAAAGAGCCCAAGCCATACGGTGAGATAGTGGCAAACGCAAATACTTAAGTACCACTCTTGCAGCTTCAGCCCCGGGGGAAGCCCTCTATGTCCCTACGGATTTCACGGGGTTTTTCACATTCTTCATTCCCATTTTCTCTGGGGAGCTGCTGTCAGGCAATCTTCTCCACGTCGGCCGTGAAGGAAGAGCTAATGACTATGCTAAAGTTTTACACCTCCCCTTAACTTAGGGAGAAGAGAGCGGCTCGGCTGGCCCCACGCCGGCTCTGCGGCACGCCAGGGCCGTGGTGGATCTGCAGCCACGTGCAAAGTTCAGTAGCTGGTTTATTCATGCTGCCATGCTAATGTGTTGTCTTGACACCACCACAATATGCTTGAAATGACTTCTATGGAAAAAGCAGAGCGACTGATAATTCCAAGGAGGAATTATTCTAGGTTTGGCACCTTCAGTCCATGCAATTTCAAGCTGCTCAGCAGATTAATATTTTGCATTTTAACCTTTACATCCATCTTCAGATACCATTGTATCCAAAAGAAAATGCTTTGAAAGAAATTGCAGACCTAAGCTGGGTGAAAGACTTTAAATAATGTAAAGCTCTTAAAGAACAGAGTTCATTATGTAGGTTTAAAACTGTTCATTTATTTGTAGCCAGGCCCTTAAAGAAAAATCTGTCACAGTACACCCAAATATATCACTGCCTGAATAGCCCTAACAGGGGAGGGATTTTGTTTCCCGTCCAATATTGCATCAAGAAAGCAATCTCGAGCAACCAGTGAAGCATTTTTGCAGCAAGATTCCTAAGTACTCTCAACAGATTGAAATTAGAAAATGAAAATTGCTGATGAACAATGAGAAATATAAGTATTGTAACGCATAATCTGTATTTGCTTTTACTTTTCAAGACATTGCTTATGTCTGGGATAAACAGCATATTTCAGCTATTTATTTACAACATAAACATTTACAAACTGGAAGCCTATGAATCAGGCTGTTGTTATTGCTTTGTCTTTAACATCTGATTACTTCAAGTGATGTTTTGTTCTAGGTATGAAGCAAAGCTGAGTTCAATATTCTACCAGTCTGCCTGCTAACCTGCCCGATCTCAGCCTTCACTGTAGCACCCATTTCTTTAATAGGAAAAGGTCCAACTCGCTCTACAGCTCTGGAAGCTGTGACAAAATTGCTGTAATGTGAATATTTCCCTGGGTAGCTCTGTGCCTTTGTCCACACACAGTTTAGTGAGTTTTGGGCCATACCCAGAGATGTGCAGCAATTAGTTTATAACACATTTATTCAGTCTAATACAATTTTATGTTAAACACACCAAAAAATGGGTCAGAACCTGCTTACCGCCATGAATTTCTGAAAGCATCCGGTTACGGCAAAATGTCAGAGCTTGGATACTGGTAACAGATGCTGAGTTGAGAATAGTTAATAAATGCGGTGATCCTGCCACAGTGTGCGGGATTTGGGACAGACCCGAGGCTGGGGTAGCTCAGGCAGTGGCCTCGGTGGCCCCACGCTCCCCAGGGAGCACAACTCCAAAAGATCCCAGCTCCAGAGACAGCACAGATTGGGCTCTAATCGTTTATAATTTATTTGTAATTTTATTACCACACGAAGCCATTAGTTGTGCATTAGGTTACCCAATATCTTTGCGATGCTGTCTTTTATTAGGTACTTCTCTGGATTAATATTTATCGTTATTGCTGTGTTTATTATCATTCTAATGGTTATTGATATTGTTGTGCTTATTGTGTGTATCATGAACTTGAGTATATTAGCATCTGGGGTAGGACTGGGCAAGGTCTAGCACGAAACCACCATGAGCTGCAGGTTTTTCAAAGGCTGCCTGCCCCGTGCTCTGCCCTCGAGGGTCTGCGGGGCTCAGAAAGTCCTGCCCGAAGGTCAGCTCGTGGCTGCCAGGACATGGCCACGGCGAGGCACCGGGAGGGATTTCCCTCTGCTGCAGCTTCTGCCCAAGGTCCAGAGGGAGAAGTATCCCATTTTGCACGGATGCTGAGCCCCGGGGTGACTAAAGGGCATCCTCAGACTGTCCCTGGGATCAGGCTCCTTCGAAAGAGTTCGCCAGCATGTAGCCAGTTCAGTAGCCAAAATGCGGCATGGAGATGCCCATTCGTGGTTGCATTATTCAGAGCAACCCTATTCCCACCTGCTCATGGGCAACCGAACTGCAATACGTCGCACCCCGATTGCTGATCAATTAGCTCTCCTTAATTGATCCCTGGCTCTTCTCCTTAGTGCTGTTTCAGCCAAACCTGCTGCAGAGCCCAAGATGCTGAACGAGATGAAGTCTGGCTGCTGCCCCGGCGGCACGTAGCGCCTCGGCCGCCGCAGCTGGGAGCAGACCCCGCTGAACGGGACTTCTACTTCTTTTTTTACCTTCACTTATTCAGCAAGTGGAATGGTTATCAGCCTCGGCTCAGCCCCACGCTCCTCCTTGCCTGCAGCCGCGGCTCAGCCCCATTCCTGAGCATTCCCGGCTGCCGTCGACTCGCAGCCCAAGTCTTACAAAAATATAGAGATACCCATATTCATAATTGTCCTACAGGAAAAATTGAGGTATTTTAATAAACACTGAGTCCTTATTACAACCCATCAACACCGAGGAAAGTCCTGCTTGCAAGAGGAAAAGATGAAATCGCTCCCTGGTCTTAAATTACAAAAAATGTGTTTGATAACTTTTAACTAAAATGATTTTCTGGTCTTCACTGCCATAAATGATCTTGACAGTGTCACTCAAACTTATTGAAAGCTAGGTCTAGCAAAATATATTAGACCAGCAAATTAAATTTCCTTCTGAGGAGACTGACAGAACTGAGCTTATCAGATGGCCAGAGTCTGTTTTTGTGCTCTTCGCTGGCTTCTTTGGATGGCTCGGGGGAGCAGTCACCAGACGCCTCAGTGGGTTTTCCTTTTTACTTTTTTCCACAACGATGCATTAAAAAAAAAGCTTGAAAAACTTCAGGTCAGAACATGAGGTGGGACTCCTGGACTTTCTAATACAGTCCCTATTCAGGAAAAATGTTCTGGTTTTAGACTAAAGCAAGCAAAACCTCTGATATTCAGATACTGGCCTATCTCATTCCCAGTATGAACAACCTTTTTAGAGAAAGTACGGATTTCCACGAGCTGTGAGTTTCACGGGAGGTGTCATGTTCTCCCATGCATTTTTCAAAAGCTGTAATTTAGAAATGTTAAAGAACAAATGCCCAGCACCGTGTAATTATGAGACCAAGTGACCTGGGTCTCCCAGCCTGCACCCTCAACCCCAGCTGCACGCCCTGAGGGTGCCACTGGAGAAGACTACTGTCGGGTGATACAGGTCTTCACAACACGGTATTTCTTGAATGCTTCTCTGGCAGTGAGGTAAGGACAGGGCTGATAAGCGCGTGGCTGGGCTCTGGCAGCATCCTCGCCCCTTGGGAAGGCGTCAATGCCTAATCCACTCCTCTGCTTCCGGAGGGTTGCCTTCGGCCCCTTCAGACTCAGGCGCGTGCTGGCGAGGCTGTATCTGTGTCTTATGCTCAGACATGTGTGTGCCGTTCGTACTATATTTGTATCTTCTCTGTGATCAATACACAGGAGAATAAATAGATCTGTCAGTTAATTTCAGAGTGGAAAACATTTTGTTCCAGCATCTTTCCTTCCTTAAGGCGGTTGGAATAGTGAAGGTATATTAGTTTTATTCAGCGCTTGAGGTTACAAGACGAATTAAAATAACAGCGCGTTCCAAATGAGATTGCAATATATGTATTGGGTTTCTTTCATTTTACTACTTTGACTGGGGTATTAAATTGGATTGACTAGTCACATACTTCACAGGGCAGTGAATTATTCACAGGAAAGCCTGAACTGCAGTTAATTTAACCACCTGCAAACCCCAGTTAAACTGTCGTTTTCATGGACTGTGTCTCAGGGTCTGGAGAGCTTCAGCTTTGGATCTTCTGGACTGGATGTCTGCAGCACTCAGTGCTCGGGGGTCCAGGGCTCCTGCAGGGACAAGCACCTAATGCAAAGCTGCGATGGGATATTCCCGAAGGGTGTACAACGGGGGATTAGCTGCCTCGCAGGAGTATGCAGATACTGGGTCTGGCTAGAGTTTGGCTGAATAAAATCTCCCAGATAGCATCTTGTGTACTAACACGCTCTCGCTGCTTGCAGAAGTAATGAGAACTGGAGTTAGAAGTAGCAGATGCTCAGCTCTGCTGAAAATGAGAGAGACTTTATCCTCCGCCCAGACAGTCCGGTACAAAACAAGTCCTTGCTGTAATGGAGACAGATTTCAGTCTTTTTAGAGAAGGCCAAACTCCTCCTGCTCCGCATTTGATACGTCCCACTCCAGCTTTCCTCTGCGCTACCACTGTTGCTAGACCCTCTGTTTCTGTTGTGTACATAAGCGAGCAAAAAATAAAGCAGTCGGTTTTTGCAGCTCCAGTTTTAGCAGTATTTTCACAGTTACTATTGTGCCAGGACTCCACATGACACAAAGAAATCTAGCAGGTCAGCAGCTTGAAAATAAAGTCTAATTTTATATTTAGGCAAGTTATATAAGCATTTGCTAATTAAGAAAAGTGTTTGCCTATCATTCTCCCAGAAGAGAAAAACACACACAGTACTTGAAAGGTCCCTTAAAGTTAAAAGCAGAATTGCTCAGAATTGCCCTTTCCATAAAAAATTTCTAAGAAATTTTCACAGGCCACATCAATATTTAAAAATAAAACCAAGTGTTATGTTTGAAAACATAGTGAGAAATGTGTTGGGTTTTAAGTAGCACAAGACGATAATGTTAGCACCTCTGCTAACAAAATCTCTGAAGCACTTGAAAGGACCCAATTAAATTAACAGGGACTTTTTGTTTTCTGCTTTTCATGCTGTAAAAGCAATTTGGCTGTCCTTGGCTGGTGATTTCAATAGAGCTGAACCAGTAACCAATTTACCAGCAAGAGAGAGGCAGTGACAATTTTAAAAGGCCTCTGTTTTTCACTCTACATGAATAATTAGTGGGATTGCTTTTGGAAAATAAGCTAAATTCCATGATGCATCTTCAGTCAATGGGGAGAAGTACTGCTCATGACAGTGAGAGAACATAAGTGTGAGAACATAAGCTGCTCCCGGCTGGCGGGTGGAGTACCAGACTCTATGTTTCGGGGCACGGCAGGATTGGAAAGGCACGAGCCAGAAATCTTCGTCTCCTCGTGAGAGATCAACCCAGGCAGAGCGAGGGGGACGGTAGCGGGGTGACCGAGCAGAGTGGGCAGGGGACTGCTTTTTCGTACACAGAGGTGGTGTGGATGTCATTGCAACGGCACTTACCATTACACTTAATAGTAAAGGTGAATTTATAGATTACAAAGAAGGAGCTGCTATTTTATAAATGATTAATCAATCAGTTCTACAGACTGCCGGAGTTTAACAAGTCAAAGCTTTTTTAAAATCACAGTTAATAGTTACTTATATTGCATCTTATTGATGGGCTTTGATAACCGTCGATACCACGTGCTTGTTCCCCGGCCGTGCTTTCAGCCACAGGATTTAGCCTCGAGCTGCAGCGTGAGTAACACGCCCAGCGAGCCAGCTTTCATCCGACATTAGCATCTTCTTTGACCGGAGATCTTCATTAGCTGTCTGCTCGTCGCAAAATATTGGCAGAGGTTGCCGAAAGCTTTCTTTTGAAATGGCCCTGCTGAAGCAGCACAGGTTGTCTTTCTAGTTCAGTAATTTTTGTGGCTTGCAGGCTTGGCTGAGCAAAAACGTCGCTATCCTCCTCCCTGTGTACCACCGCTATCGTCCGGGGCTTCCAAACCCTTGCACCACTACTGACAAGTCCGGCTGCCTTCACGGGTTTTATAGGGTTTATTCTTTCCTCGAGGTTTCTGGGTTCACATAATCTTTGCTCCAGTTCATTCTGCTTGATAATTAAGTCCATTTATTCTAACCAGCTTTCTCCAAACACGGAGAACTCACATGCGTGAAGGATACCTCTCAGCAGTGAGAAAAAGAAGCTGCCGAGTGCTTTGGCCACATTGCCAGCAGTGAAAAATGCCATTTTTGATTGGCTTGCTGGTACCCTTCAGGAGTAACCAAAATGAAGGAAAAACTGTTAAAACAGTGAACAAAATTCTTCTCAGACGCTCATTTCGACTAACTCGAGTCTTTTGTTCAGGTGACTCTACTAGAAGTAACTGAGAGTGTTATTATACCTTCACTTTCTTCCGAGAGAAAAACTGCCTTTCCCAGGACATCGACCTTTCTCAGCCCCCA
Organism: Phaethon lepturus; assembly: GCF_000687285.1. Classification (NCBI taxonomy): domain Eukaryota; kingdom Metazoa; phylum Chordata; class Aves; order Phaethontiformes; family Phaethontidae; genus Phaethon; species Phaethon lepturus. The sequence goes on along the minus strand of NW_010534849.1, from coordinate 1,687 downwards.
GCCTGCTTGGCCTTTTCTTCTCCAGGAGATCCTCAGTCTGCGCCAGCTCCTTATGTCTGTGGGGCTGATTTCCCCCAGGAGCTTGGTGGTCGCAAACCTTTCCGCCTTCCCGAGGCTACTCCTGAAAATGAAATTTTCACAACAAACCGCTCACAATAAACAAACCTCAGTATCTGAAAGGATGTTACTGTCCACTCTCTCCCGTTGCTCTGTTACCGCTATCGGAGTCCAACAACAATTTTATGGGGACCCTTCTTTAATGCAACTCTTTGCCATGTTTTGCTGGCTGGAGAGAGCTGTAAAATGAGTATGAGCTACAGCTAATCTTCCCCCAAGGTCTCCAGACCTACTGCAGCATTCCTCATTTGAATGCACCCTGTGTCCACCACTTAATTTCCTAACCAGATGAAGCAGAATGGTTTCTGGCCCGCCTGGCTCTGGAGCAGCCTGGGTATTAAAAAAAGACAAATACCTCTGAGATCCTTGTCAGTCTAATACAATCTACTAGAACTAATAAAACACACATAGTTTAATAGATGAAGACTTACTCATTCTCTGAAAAATATCTTGGTGGGAGTGATAATAAAACTATTCACATTCTCCATTTTGTGCTTAGCATTATTTGTGTAGCTATGAATCACCTCCGCCACCGAACAGGGGACGGGAGAAAGCCGGTAAGGCTCCTGCAGGCAAAGACTTCAGCTGAATTTGTAGAAGGTTCTCTGTGCTTTATGGTTTTCTGGGAATTATTTGTACTGCTGTCGTTGTTACTGATGCTGGGCGCATGGAGAACTTGAGCGACAACAGGCATCACACCAGCTCTGCAAAAGCGAACTTCAAATCGTGCTTCCCACAGACGACAAGGAATTTATGAAGACGACCTCTGATTTATAGTGAGCAATTCTGTCCTTGGGAAAGGGGACAATTAATAATATTCAGAGAAATTATGCAGATTTAAACCAGTGCTGGTATAAATCGATGGAGAGGGCCGCATGTTCTGAAGACGCCCTGCCTGTTCTGCCTGCAGCGGAGAAGAGGGGGAAATCCGAAGGGAGAAAGCAGGTCAGATAGATAGCGTCAAGCTAGCAGCCACAGCTAAATCTAGTAGGGTTTGTGAATCAGAGCAGGTTTGTGACTTAAACCCTACAGGAATGTCACCAAGAGATGTGGCAACTGACTCTGCGTTCCTCGACGCCAGCCCGTGATGGGGAAAAGCAGCAAGCTAGGAAGTAACTTAAATATTTTCTTCTGCAAATCATCTTTCTTTTTAAAAAAGAAAAGTTCTTTATTTCCTTCTTGACATTTCCCCTCTTTTCTCCTTCCCTTCCTTCCTTTTTCCTGTTTTAATGTTGTTATTCATAAAATAAATATAAAATCCCGCTCTTCATAAAAAACTTAACATCTCTTCATACAATTTATAACATCTTTTTAACCCTGAAGATGAAGAGTTCACGTTCTGTCCTTTGTAATGACAAGCCGCCCTTATGAATCTGTGGGCCACAGAGTAAAGCTGCAAAACCCCCCCTTGCCATCAAGACATGACACCCGCTGAAAAGATCATTGCTGAGCAGGTGTTAAGTAAATTACTCGTCATAGCGTGGGGGTTTTCTGCAAACCGGGTTAGCTACCAGGATCGCCACGCGGAGGGGACACGCCGCGCGCGGTGCCGCCGTGCCGGCTGCTGCCT
>NW_010534848.1:0-15753 GCF_000687285.1 Phaethon lepturus | reverse complement strand
CTCCGGCCCGCGGGTGGGCAGGGGAGGGATCCTACGCCCGCGTCTCGAGACAGTGGCACTTCTGTTTTGTTTATTTTCCGTTGCGGTTTTGTGATTGTTGTTACTGTTTTGTTTTTTTCCATAAGGGAGGAGAAGAAGATGTGCCAGCCCTTCCCAAAGCTTCCCTTGATGCAAGGCTAGCAGATGGCATGTTCTTATTTTACTTATTTCTAGCCTTCCTTCTGTTATGCTTTCTTTTGGAGATTAGCATCAGTATGTATCACTTTGTTTAAAAATACATTTGTTTTGGAAAGGGCTAAGTAAAGCCCTTTGATGAAAGCATGGATTGCGACTTAAACCTCATCTTCTGTTCCAGGGATAACGTCTTAGTTGCTCTAATGTAGTTATGTTTGCTCCATACCTATTAGCAGGTTGGCAGGTGTGACTGAAGACAGAAAGTAAAAATGATGCAAAAAGCTACTGAGGAAATTCTCTTCTGCTGATGATTATTCCATCTTTCTTGTAATTATGTAGACAGTCACCCTACCATCTCGTCACTGTTAACTAACACAGACAACTCATTAATGGAGGTGCCAACGCTCAAGATTTTGGAGCAGAATTCTAACAACCAGTTCTTAGGACCTTAAGAAGAAACTTGCCTTTCAGGGTAGATTATTCCAGAATGTCTGCTGCAATGTCATTTGATGTAGCTTGCACTGGATGCTGCCATTAATGGACTGCTGGCCTGACTATGATGCGGACTCCTGAGTTCCTGTGTTTGTAACTTAAATATACAGCTCTAACATGAGACACAACTTCCAAGGGCTGCTTTATAGGAAAATAATTTCTACAAATAATATTAGATACAATTTCTGTACTTCATCCTGTTATTTTTCTGTTAGCCAAGCTCTCAGCTACCTTCTTTAAGAGAAGCAGAAACTTTGCTCTCTCTCTTACTAGAGTCTGCCAACTCTCAGGAAGCAGCTGAAGGTTGTGACAAGTATGCAGTATGGGAGGCCATAATGTAGCTATACATATTGCTGATTTTCATAGCTCTTAGTTTCAGACTTCCAGTTTTCTCATTCTGGGTGTGGGAAGAAGAGGGCATTTCTAAGGCCATGTCTCCCCTAGGAATGCATTGCAGGTATAGTATGTGTTGTGCTTTTAGCTGTATGGATTTCTTTAGCCCCAGCACATTCTCTGATCACTTCCTTTCTTTTCTCTAATGACTGACTTGACTCTTGAGAGTGAAACAGACTGTTAACAAAACCACAGCTTTGCAGGTTCAGCTGTATTTGTTGTATGGGCTTCACCCAGCACAGCTGACTTGTTTTGGGATTCAGTCCATGGGATAGCTAAGTTTTTGTAAGATAAATATGGCCTGAGTAACTTTTAATCCTTGAAAAAAATGCTGTTTATGAATAGCCCTTAACTTTTAGGTTTTTGGTTTTTTTTCTGTCTAATACATTAGTTTTCTATCTACATTTCATTCTTTGAGTAATTTGAGATATTTCTATTCTGAAAGTCTTCAGTTAGCTCACTGGCAGCATAAAAAGAGATTCACAACTCTCCCACTTCACTCAACGGAGCATTTGATTTAATTACAGATAGCAGCCATACACTTTGTATCTGCTATTTTATCTTTGTTGCCCTTGTTGCTGAACTTCATAGAATTAGGCATTACATTTTTAGCAGATCAAGAAATCACGTTCCTGTTTCCCAGGTTTTGTGTGTACCATAGGGAATTATTACCTTGTCTGACAGAATTCATGATAGAATTAGAAATTAGAAATTACTTATGCATTGTGCTCTCCAGATGAATCTACCATGTACTCAGTAATTTTAAGTATGAAATGATTCTACTTCAGGTAATTCAGTAAGATTGACTGACTTGTGCTCTGTACTCTCACTTGCTCAGCCACTGAGGAAAGGAGCTGAATGAGACAGGTGCATTCTGCCCCTTCAACTGCGTCCATGTCTTCAGTACTTCTAAAATACTTTTGATTCATTCATGGCATTCACAGCAGTAGTAAAAAATAAAGAAATTTTTTAAAAAGTAAAACATATTACTATATTTTTGAGTCAATTAATTTCTTCCTTCCTATGCCTTAGGTTTTCTGGCATCTTTTGACCTACCCTAAAGGATTCAACATCCATGCCTAGTATGATACTGTTCTTTTGTAGTTTGTGCAGGGGACTGAAAGATTGGATTATGGAAACTTTCCTGAAACTTAAAAAAATCATCCCAAGGCAGACTGAAAACTTTAGTCCAGAAGATTCTACGATGTAGTGTTGTCGATGCAAAGAATTGTTGCCTATCTTTTCTAATCCATAATGAGTTATTAAACTTGCATAGTTTAGAGAGTTTTGCAAGCCTTTGCTGACCTAAATGCGTGGTAAACATAGAAAATGTGAAGCTGGGAGCTTAATAGAATTGTACAGATTGCTTAACAGATGCAGCAAACCTTTGGTAACCAGATTTCTATAAGGACAAACATGGCCTTCTTTGTTTTCTTGTACTGATGGAACTTTCTTTAGATTCAGAGAAAGTCTTGTTTTGTTCTTCTCTATTTTTGTAGTTCCTTAATGGAAAAGGTGTTAAAAACTGCCTGCAGCACTATGGAAGCATGGAGACAAAATAGTTATCTATTGAGACCTTCAAGGAACCATTGGGCAAAGTGATGGAAATGAAGAGCTTGAACCATCACTTCAGCATGGCGGCAGCTGAATCTGACAAGGACTCTGGATATTCAGGTTTAGAAAACCACTGCATTACTCTTTTTTTTTTTTTTTGTGTTATCTTGCTCAGACTTTGCTTTTATTGGTGATGTTTGACAAATCTGATTCTAGCCCCTTACAGTTTGGGTGTCATTACCTGGAAGGGCTTTTGTATGCAAGACAGGTTGTATCTGCAATCATCCTACCATCAAAACTTATTTGGAGTGGAGCTTTATGTAGTTATAAAGTTCATCCTGTGAATTTGAATGGCATAAGAATTTAAAATGTGCCTAATAAAGAAATGAATGGAAGAACCTCAGACTTCAGAGTCTAGAAGTGGGGATGACAAAATTACTTTTTGTTCTTTGCAGTGATGAATGAACTGTTGGATTATGCTGTATAATGTCTCTTATGATTTGACCAGATTATCAGTAGAGCCTGATAAACCAGAGAGAAATTGGTATAACATCAGTAAAATGTAGATGCAGTGTGCCAATTTAATACTCAACAAAACTGTGCAAAGATGGCCTTTAAAAGAAAAAAAAACGCTTTTGTGAGAGATGTCTGCCTTATTGGGTTTGTAGATAGAAGATTTCAAGACACAAAATGCCAGCAGCACAGGCTATGGTTGTGGCAATGGACTGGAGCATGTAGTTCTTTCCTGCAGCAGGTTTTAGAGCAGTCTTCATGATAGTGTGCAGTCCCTTGGAGACTAAATACAAAAGAACAAAAAGTAATAGATTTTTGGGGGGAGACAATATCTGCATGAGAACTGGCTGGAAATATAAAGCCTTTTCTTAAAGGCTATTTGACAGCTGTCAAAGCATATCTAATTTTATTGGTATTCCAGAACTAAACTTTATTGTTCTTTGTGGCTTGGTTGAAAGGAAGCAGAATAGTAGAACTGAAAGGAGGTAGCAAGCATGCTGCATGTGAAACAACTAACAGCTGAATTCTGCATCTGGCAGATGGAAGTTCAGAGTGCCTGAGTGCTATGGAGCAGACTGACTCGGAGGATGTACTGAATGCATTGTGTTGGAATGCAGAGGATGGGCCTTGGCAATGCCCAATGACCACAAGCAACTCCTTTCCTGCACTTTCTCCTATGGTCCTAATGAAAAATGTGTTAGTTAAGCAGGTAGGGGAGAAATAATATATTGGAAAATATTGCATGTTCTGCAGTCGTTGGGTTTTTTTTTTAAATAATTTTCCTTTCAAAAAGGTTTTACAAAGTTGTTGCAGTCCAGAAAGTAACTGGTAACTTGAAAAGTTTCATTGTGACAGCTTGTTCTTTTGAGGCAGTTAGAACTACTAAGATGGAAAAACATTAAATGGAGAAGCTCTGCTACATCTACTAAACCTCTTTGTCCATAGACCTTTAAAAATGTTATGTAAATAGCACCGAAGATCAGCCAAAAAAGTCAGTGTTTTTCCTTTTGAAAGATGGTGCTTTCTCTATCATTCAGTAAAGATGGGAAAGTAGGATGACCAGTTTTGCTTCCTAGTTCTTAGGTCCTAGAAGTGTGTGCAATGGGAAACACTAAACCAGAACGTTATAAGTGAAAAAATTAAATCTGTATCTGAAGTTAGCTGTGGTATTTTTACTTTTAACAGTTGTTTCTCTTAATTGTGTGTGATGGCTCACATTGCAACAGTTACCTTCCCTATATATATATGTCCTTCAATATCTTGTTATGTGTTGTTCCTCCAGCACATCTGTGAGGCTCATAACTTTTATATTGTAACAGAAGATACCAGAGCTCAAAGTTGAAAGTGTTGCCCTATTATTAGACTTCTTGCTCTGTACTCACTTATGTTTTCTGAGCAAAAGTTCTTCAGTGTTTTTTATTCTTTTTTCCCCTTCTCAGAAGTATTCTAATATAGATCCTGATTCTTTTTCTACTGAAACCATTACGACAACAAGCAAAGCCTATTAAATTCAAATACTGTGTATCAATGCTAACAGAGATACCAGTTTCTGTTAGTATTTGGCAGATTATGCATTTGTGGGGAGGATGGTTCTGATCTCTGAGTATTGTGCTTTCTCTTGGCAAGAAACAATTTTATTTTATAGTCATGTTTCTAGATGTGTGGACAAAATATTGTCTAAACAAATGCTGAAGTTTTCATATAGTAGGGAGTAGGCAAGCTTCACCAAAGGCTGATAGCCTTTGGCCTGGAGCTCAAAAATTAAACACTGATCACAGTTGTAGTCTAATGTTAAACTCCAGGTTGTGTTGCAAACAGTTAGGAGAAGTAGCTAATATATATATATACACACACATGTATTATAAATCATATATATAAAAAAACCAACCAAACTTGGTAGTGTAGCAGAAACGGAATTTGGAGAGGAAGAGTTGGAGGTAAATAAAATTAATAGACTCAGTTTTCTCAAGCAGTGCATCATAACATCTAAGTCTAATTATGTGTGGTTAAGGAAAATAATGTTAAATTGAAAAATGTTTACTGCAGTAAACAAAAGCAACCAGTCTAGGTCAAAATAATGAAGTGTCTTTCTGCCTCTTTCCATTATGTCTAGTTACCTCAGATAGTCATGCTGGTCATCTTTTTACAATGTGTCTTTTCAACACAGTGCTCAGTTGGGCTCACTGGACCAAAAAGAAATAAAATGCAGCATCTAGTTACTGCTGCTTATTTGTTCCAGTTTCAATTTCAGTCAACATCATCCTTCTGTCTTAGAGCCACTGTGATTCTGCGCAGTGATGATGGTTACCTGCTGTCCCACTTTCAGGGTGTAAACAGCTAACAACAATAATGTTGCTAAAAACAAAAAATCAAGCAGGGATTAATTCTCTGAAACACAGTGCTGCTTGTGGCAAGGTTTCTCTAAGTCTTATAAAAGTCCTTAACAGGTAGGAAGGCTTTTTAGACAAGTGACACTGATACCTGCAGGATGTTAGCTTTCATTTAAAAGAAAAAAAAAACAAAGCACTTTGCATAATTAGTAAAATAAATGTGTCCTCCTCTGCTAAAAATGAGATTTTGGCTAGGAGAACAAGAGCAAAATGCAATGTGAGCGGGAAGGAGAAGAAAGTAGGTAACAGAGAGAGGAAAAAACAAGAATGCAGCTCTTTTGGCCTCAATGGTTTTGCAGCTCTGCTGTGCTAGATAATATACAGTTGTGCAGTAAATGACAACTTCTGACACCAAAACCTTGCTCCTTAAGACTCTGTGTTCTGTCGTCTGTGTGTATAGCCATGGTATTTATATACATTCTCACTCCTAACATTTCTAGATGCTTTTTTTTTTTAATGTGTTTGTCCTTTCTTCTGTGATAAGGTAATAACATTTATTTTTTACAGATAGTTATTCTGTATCCCTATTCCATAAGCATTTTGCCCACTCAACCAAAGAAATTCCGTGTCAAAGTCAGTAATTGCATCTCATCTCCAAGTCTCAAGTGTCCTAATCAGTGGGTAATACCCACTTTTGACAAGTTCAAACCCTTTGCTGGGGGAATGGATGTCAGCAAAGTATATTAGCTTTTGCCAGTTTAAATCTTATGAGACTGGGGGAAAGGAGATGGATTTCAGATGACTCAGTATAGTACCAAAAATAATAAAATGTATTTGCGCTAGCAAAAAACTGTGCCTTCGGCAGGCCTACCAGTAATGTTTCAAGTCATAAGGAATTGGAAAAGCAGCTGACAGTATATTATATTAATACAAATGTAGTGGTGACAACAAATATATTTAAGAAGTGAGATTTTGCTTCAGAAAGAAATAGTATCTCTTACTAGACCATATGATATGTTTGGAGAAAAGCAGGCATGCTTTTTGGCCAGGAGATATCACGAAGATCCATAGTAATGTATTGGAGGAGGAAGAGGTAATGTCTTGTAAAAATGGCTGTATTCCCCTATGTTGCACAATATGGCTTGTGGGAGGGAGTAAAAACTTCGGCATTTTTCTTGAAATACAATGCTTTCAAGGTTTATTGGTGTGGGACCATTTTGCCAGAGGTGTGGAGTTGAACTGCTCTGGGCTTACAACAGGCTTTTTTCCTTTCATTGGTTAATATTCAGCTTTTGGTTTTTTTTTTTTCTACTTATGGTTTTAAACTTACTGAAACTGTGTATTGTACTTAAGATTGCAAGACTTACTGAACAGCTGTCATCTGTTTTAAATAACCATTTTGAAAGCTTACTGTAAGACTAGAATTGACAAGTTGAGAGTTGCTGCCTTTTGACAAAGAGGGAGCCTGTATTGTTCCTGAAGTGTCTGTGAAGTCTTTCTTTGACTCTCTTAAAATATTTCATAACAACAATGTTATTTTTCAACTTTTCTGTACCCTTGTTGTTTGACCACAAGTCTGGGTCAAACTTTCACTTGAGCGTTTTACAACATAAGCATGCACTGTAATCCTCATTTAGGAAAGCAAGTATAAATTCAGATTCAATTGTTTTTAAATGTATCTGCTGTTCCATAGTAAATGGATTATGGATTACAGCTTTGATTCTAGTGCTATGCTCTGTTGTTAGAGAAAAAGAAGGATGATTTTGGTGGAAAACTGTTCGGAATGTATTAATTGGACAGTGTATATCAAATATTATGGAGAAATGGCACAGTCCATCTGTTTCATTTAAGGTTTTTGTTGATCCTCTTCTACAGTGTTGTTGTAAGACTTCTGTTTTTCCCCCGTTTGTGCTTCTCAGGGGAGTTCATCACAGCTCCAATCTTGGACTGTGCAGCCATCCTTTGAAGTGATTCCAGCTCAGCCACAGCTAGTATTTCTTCGTCCATCAATCCCACCTCCCATTAACTCTCATCCTGTTGGGAAAAAGAGAAATGACTCCACTAACTACCTGCCCATCCTGAATTCTTATCCCAAAATAGCACCACAGCCCTGCAAAAGAGATCACTCCTTTGATCTAGAAGAACGTCAGGAAACCAGTTGCCACAAACGACTCTGCACAGAAGCACCCAAGATGGAGACTTCTCCTGTATCGAGGAGCACAGGCTTGCCTGCTAGTCCTTTTGCTCACCTACCAGTTAGCTTTAAGATTCCTCAGGATTCTAACCAGCAAAGTTCTTCAACGCTGGTGACAAATGGAAAACTGTCAGCTCTTCCTGGTTTTCATCGTGTTTCCAGTGACACTCAGAAAGTGCCGGGTTTGACTCCCCTTTTGCCTTTTGGAACTCTGCAGGCAACAAAGTGCACCTCTCATGAGAGCGAGAGTGCAGCACAGACTACGATGCAGTCTGCAGTGTGGAGCCCCCCGTTGATACCAGAAGATATTTGCACTACCCCTGAGCTGCTCTTGCAACAACAAAGCAAGTGCAGACGCTTTCAGAATACACTCGTTGTGCTGCGCAGGTCAGGATTGCTGGAGATCACTTTAAAAACTAAGGAGCTTATTCATCAGAACCAGGTGACTCAAGCTGAGCTGGACCGGCTGAAGCACCAAACACAGCTTTTCATGGAGGCAATAAAGAACAATGCTCCACAGTCGTGGGCAGAGCTAGAAGCATCTCTAACAGGATCTGATAAAGCTGATAGCAACCTTGAAGACTCCACTTATCCCAACATGTAATAAAAAGGTACATAGCTGTTGGTCAAGTTTGTGCCTCCTATTTCCCGTCTCAAGCTTTTACTTGAGCATTTTCTGAGTCCAAGACTTGCAAAGGGGCATGCCATTAACAACTTGTCTTCAGAGCCAGTTGTGGGACTGGAATAGCATGGTGGGGTCCTGACAGAATGGGTACTTACTACTTCAGTATGACCTTGAACTCCATGCTAACTCTGTGTACTTCCTTGGATTCAAGAAGCTTGGATGTGCGCTGCTGGCATGTTCCCATTCTTGCAGTGAACAGACAGTCATTTGCAGCATTCTGCAAGCAAGCATCTTCCTACTCTCATCTTCAGAATGGAACGACAGAATGGCCCCAAAATCGGGCCATCATCAGTTGGAAGTAGATGAAGGGACTTGGTGTGAGGCGAGGAAACTTATTTCAGTGGGATGGTATCTTTAGGCTGTTGCTGTCTTTTGTTGTAGCAGAGAGTCTTGCTTTGGGGTGTTAATGCATTCGAATTAGTGAAGATCTGCTTGTGCTGAAGCAGCATTCTAAATTCAGTGCAGTCTTTGGTCAAAGTGATGGTGTCTTAGGACCCAAGTGGAATGATGTGTTTTGATGAGTATACTTTTGATTTTGATGTGTAAAGTTGAATGAGTGAAAATCACAAGGCTTGTGTACAAGACAAGTGGCTTTGGATTTTCTTAGTAGCTAACAGATTAAACAGTGTTATTAAAGAGTGCAGTGACTTTTTTCTACAACAGTACAAGGAAGATATTAATTTACCAGGATTAATTTGGCAAGACCAGTTGCATATTATTTGATATGTATATCTTTAGTTTACAAGCCTAAACTCCCTTTTTTCTGTGAAATCAGATTGCTAATTATATAAAAAAGGAGAGATGTGGAAGGAAAAAAAGAAAAAGAAAAAAGAGAGTGAGAGATGTCAACTTGGATAGTCTCCCTAAAAATTTTATTTACCTGAGTTTAAACTTAAAAAAACAAAAATCAAACAAAAAAAACCCCACCAAAAAAAATAAAACATTTTTCTTCCACGTAAATTTATATCATTCCTAGCCTGCTTGCCTTGAGATATAGCTAACACCACTTTGTGCATAAGACATTAGGCCTTACTAGTAGAGATCCACAGTAGTCATGTTACAAAAGCTGTTCTACAGACATTTATTTAAGTTCAGTTTATGTAGACACTAAACTATGTGACCGCCTCCAATCTGAAGGGTTTTTTTTTTTTCAGGGGCGGTCTGTGTAGAGAGCTAAGAAAGGCTTTGTCTAAGAATGTTAAGGAATCTGGATTGTTTATGGTATATTCCTTTCTGTGTGACAATGTTTTCCAAAAATTGTGCAGTCTAGGTGACTTGGTATTTTGATGCTTTGATCACTTCTATCATCTGTTTCAGATTCTTAAAAAAAGAAACTTGAAAGTAGAGTGGATGTCTTGCTAAGTTGTGACTAGACCTTTCCATTTTCTGATGCCTCTGGGAATCAATATTGCAGAAGACTCTGGAGAATGCTTATGTAGTCTTCCTCAAATATGTGCATTGGAGAAATTGTGAGGGGCTTCCCTCTTGTAAGGGGTTTCCACCTTTTTAGACTGATGGAAAGAAATGCCGTACATGCCTCACAAAGAAGAGAAGTATGAATCATATTTGTAACTAGCCATAGGCCTAGAGATAAATTTTGTGGCAGGATTCACCCTAGTGGAGCTGTAGCAAAGTAATAGCCATGCCTTTCATGGTATCCTGCCCACCTGCTGAAGACTAGAGCGCAGTATGTGGGAACTGAGTATTCATAGATTATGTTCTGTCATGTATTTTTTTAAAATATACCTGCTATCATTGTGCATACTAGGATGTCTCATACTTGCAGCACAGCAATATCAAAACTCAGCCAGCAAACCCAGAAGGCTGGAAGGCAGCATAGTACAGTGTAATAATGTAGGACATGTCCTATCTAGCTCTTTTGGAATCAGTTGTGATATCTGCACTGAATGACATTTGGCAGGATAGATGTGATTGTACCTTAGGCCACCTGTGAAAGAATGCCGAAAGATAAACTTGTTTCTTCTGAGCTGCTTACAGGAAGGGGAAGAGGCAGTAGGAGGCAGTTCCGTTGATTGGATACCTGTAATAGGCCTAGAGGTGAGGTATGAGAAGATGGATAGAATATCTTTCCTACTTTTCCTAAAATTCTTATTCTACCCATCAAATAGGAGAATTTGAAGTTCAGAACATACATATTTTTAGGAAGTGGTTGTCCTAAAAACAAGATGATGGGCTCAGGCTACCTAGAGATGAAAGGAAGTCAGAAGAAAAGAAGTCCAATCCTAGCTGTTTGAGACAAGAAAAAGCAAGTCTACTGGTCACCTCTTCTCCATCCTGTTTCCATAGCTCTGGTAGAGTAAAAGGAAAGAGAAATTGGCCTTGCAGGGTAATACCCTTTGAGTTAAGGAGACTCTAGCTGATAGAAGTATCTCATAGTCCACACAGTACCACATATTTTTTTTCTTCCCCCTGACAGCACTGAGGGTGGGCTGAAGTGGGTGTGCTTATAGCTCATGGGCCTTTCAGAGGGTGTAATTTGTATAAATATATATTCAGTAAATCTGTGAATAAAGTCCAGCAGCTGGTTAGAAATCTCCTACTGGGCATCAGTCCAGACTTAAGTAGTATTTGCTGAACTAGAAAAATCCCCTCCGGAACTATTGTATGTAAATCTGGGGCCCCTTAGGAACCATATCCCTAGATAACTGCAAATCTTGATGCAATATCTATTTAAAAAAAAAAAAAAAAAAAAGGATGTTGAAGGCCCCTAGTGATGGATATGTCATCAAGTACTGTTCTGCCCTTAGCTTAGCTGCCTTTATTCCTAGAAGCCCTGGTAAACCTTTAAACAATAAGGTCTTTCCTTTCTTGGCAATTTAATAAAGTAGGTCAGCTTGGAACTGTGTTGAAAAAATCAGTTGACTACATCAGGACCAGAAGAAGTCCTGATTCTGGGCAGGATCTGGAAGTGGTCCAGTGGATTTGAACAGAAGCATTAGCCTCTCTGATTGGAAACCTGTAAGCAATGAACTTAGAGATTTTTTGACCTTTGAAGCAGCGAGACTTTGCATTAACAAGTTAGCTGAAGACAGCTGTCCCAGTCTAAAAAGTCAATCAGATGGCCTGCTAGGCCTTCAGTTGTTGCTGACAACTAGCAGGGAGAGTAGCTTGATGGGTCAGAGGGACTGCTGGTTTTCTGTTAAGTTTTAATAAACGTTGGTATTTTTGATTACTTTTACTATGTATTTTTAAATTCTACTGCTCTAGTTGGAATGTAAACACTTTCTGTACTTTTAAAGTTCATTGCCAGCTCTGAATACAGTAGCCTAAGAACTCTATTATAGAACATGACCTTTTTACTAAAACTTTACAGAAACAGACTGTGAAATATGAATTAAATAAAGTATATACTTGAAAAGTGTGGATTATTTTAATGCTATTACACTGTGGAGTCCTTGGTTCCAAAGCATGCTTTACATACAGCTCCACAACAGCATGTTGCCCATGTGGGAAAGTGCAGAGCCAATAGTGATACTATGATGTATCTCTCTGAAGAGAGTCGTGAGCTTTAACAGTATGTATGAATTAAAGGGTCTTTGGGAGGAGCATGAGTAAAAGTGGGCTGTACAGAACACTAAAAATACATTGTCGTGGGTGACCATTGCCATAGATCTGTCATGAACAACCTGGAAGGATTTTTCCATCTCTGAACTGTTATCTCCATGTGATGACTGTACATTATGCTCACCGTCTGTGCAGGGTGAACTCCTACGCTGTATCTTAATCCTGTCAGCCGCGTATGCAGAAGTTCTAAATTGTGAAGTGAGGATCTTGGCTACTGAAAGAATTACTTGAGTGAAAAATTTTACTCTCTTTTGAGGAAAGTTCTTCAACTAAATCTCTATACCAGCCTTTCAGTAAAACACAGTTTTCAAAATGTGGCCATCTTTACATGGTCTTTTCTTTGCTCAAAGATGGCTCTTACAGTGAGAACTAGGCAGTCATTCCCAGAACACCCAGCAGCCTTGTGGCATGAGATCCTGTCCTAAGGTACGAGAGATTCTGGTTAAATTTCTTACTTGGCACCAGACAAGGCAATAACTTGAATCTCGTTACTTTACATCCAAATAGGAGTACCATCAATTGAAGTAATTTTATTCCCTGAGACTGAAAGCTCAGTGTTTGCAAATTTTGTATTTGTAAAAGGTACAGGTACAATTCAAGCAGGAAATTTTCAGGTCTCTGTGTCTCTTCTAGAAACATGGTGAAGTCTATCTGCAGGATGTCAGGCCTGTTCACCTTTATTTCACTGAGGCCAAAAAGGTGAGTTGCTTCTTTCAGGTGCACTACATGTGTCTCATTTTTCTTTCTCATGAGACACACGCTGAAAGGAGCAGTACCCACCCCACGGGCTTGGGCTGAGGAGTCTCCTGGAATGCAAAATTTCTGGCATCCACTAGGTTGAACAGAGCTTGCTGTTGCTGCTTTTGTTCTCAATTCCTGGGACAGAGATGCAGGGTCTCTACCTACACAATTTTACAATTGTCTTGCTGTATCTAGGTGATGCTTCCTTTCAGGCTGCTGTGTACTGCAGCCATCTAGCCCCCAACTGTATTGCATGGTCCAGAGTGTCCAAAATGCATGAGACTTCTCTTCCCTTTTTAAATCTGTACCTCCTTTAAGGTATGTCCATGAGACAAACTTAACCGTTCCAGTGTAATCTGATTCAGAACTCAGAAGGAAACACCATGTGTTCAGTCTGTTCTCTTGTAGAGCACAGTTTCCAAGACTTCAAATTCTTGTTTGAACTAAAGAGTGTTTTTTGAGGAAGCATCCTGCTTTGATTTGAAAGCTCCTAGCGATGAAGAATCCACCCAATTTGTTCAAAATATAATTACTTACTGTTAAAAATGTGCCTCTCATATTGAGCCTGAATTTGTCATCTTTCAGTATCCAGCTGTCAGATCTTTTGCCTTTTGTCTGCTAAACTGAAGTGCATGCTGTGACATTGCTGTTTTCACTGTAGGCATTTACAAACTGAAGAAGTCATTCTTCAGCTTTCTTTTTTAAAGTAACTGATGAAGCTATCAAATCTTTTGAATTCTTTATTCATCTGTGGCATTCTTCTGTGGATCCTTTAAAATTACTTAAATGCATTTTTAATTGGAACACTAACATTAATAGCAGAACATGATTGCTAAAAGAGTTTTACAATATCAACCCTCCCTACTGCCACTCTGCCTCATTTTTATAGCAGCCTTGGCCATGGCATCAGATTGGAAGTCTAAATCATGCTTGGACCTGTTGCTTCTATGATTGGTGAATGCCTGTCCTTTAAGTATGTTTCCACACTCCTTTGAATGAAGTTTGCAGCCAGAAAGAAAACAAACTGTTTTTAATAAGTGACCAATTGCATTCATTAGTTACTTCTCTCCCTCAAAACTTTTTCACCTTTAGATTTTAAAGGTAATTTTATGTTGTATTCCAATTATTAAAAATAATACTAAATAATGTTCCAGTCAAGAACCATATACCGTTTTCAAAATAAGAGTAGAAGATAGTGTTTAATAGATCTCTGTATACAATTCAGAAACCGTCGTTGTAATGCATTTCACGCCATCCAGTTAATTTTGTATAATTCTGGCTTCAGTCTGTGTCACGTGGCGCACTGTTAAATGCCTGTCAATCAGAAGTAAAATTATTATGTCTGTGTTGGCTTTGTCCTTGACCAATTTTTAATTATAGTTCGTCAAAATAAGGAGTCAATTTTATTTGACCAGCTCTATTCTTTATAAGCTTCATTAATTTTGATTATTTTTGCTTTCTATGTCCTTGATTAATCAAAAATTATGCGTTATCCCATTATTTTCTCTCAGTTGTCCAGGCTGTGTTCATTCAGATCAGTCTACCTACCCACTGAAAAACTGATGCTGTATTAGGCCTTTCATCCCCCCAGTCCTCTGAAATCTTTCCTACTGGTCTGAAATTCATTGAAATAGTATTGATGGTCTGGAGAGTGTCTTGGTTAGCTCCTGTTAAATTTCAATCATAACTTATTCGGACTTGCAGACTTTAGAATGTTTAATAACCGTTGTTTAAAATGCCCTGAATTACTTTTTCAAGTGGAAATCAAGCTGCTGTAGTGATACGAGAGTAATACATCTGGCTTTTTTCTAATTGCTCAACAGAAATTTTTGTGAAATGCTTTTGCCATTCTGCACTGCAGCAATATAATTTCCATCTCAAAATGGAGTGCTGCCAGCATAAAGATTTCTTCTGCATCTCGTACATTTTAAGAAATGGAGGAAGTGGGCTTTCCAGGGCCAAAAGGGGAGTTTCATCAACTTCTTCATTGTTTTCTTCTCGTTCTTATTGCGATTAAATTAATTGAGTTAGTTTAATGGAACTGGAATGCCTCTTACCATGCCCACTTAGGCAATCTTACCTTTTTTCCATAGCAGTAGTAGTAGGGGGGGGGTTTAGGCCATTTATATTTACCAGGGGTAAGAAATCCAATAACAGACAGAAACACAATCCTTATTGTTTTTTAATAGATACGACTGCTTGAAAAATTTATGTGTTTTCAGTGGAAAATTCCCATGTTTTTATTGGAAATGAAAATGTCTTTTTTCTGGAAGCTTAGTGTTTTTTGTGGCATTAGTTTTAGCATTAATTTTTCAGTGAATCTCAAGCAGTATGGAAATAGTTTGGACTGTGGGGGTAGATGTTATTTCCCTTTACCCTCATCCCCTTCTCCTGGATTGTTTTGGGTAGCCTGTACAGGAAACAGGACCCCAACTTTGATGAGTGGTTCCATCATCTCATGCTGAAGAAGCAGAAGTCTGCATAGACAGCCAAAACTGCTCAATTGTCTGCAATGGAGGGAGACTAATAGAGAACTCCTGAGTAAGGGAAGATGAAACAGCATCTCCTGATAGAATTGTTAGCTCAATGAGTACAAATACCATTTTCTCACCATATCCCTAAAAATGCTAATTGAAAGAAAATAGTAAGGGTTTTTTTTGGTACAAAACATCGCTGTGGCAGAGAGGCCTTGTCAGAGGCAGAGTTCTGTGCAGTGACTTTTGTGAGGTGTTAGCGTGGAAAGTGCGAAATATGAGTAGACAGCAGGAAAGCTGTTTTACCCAAAGTGAATGTTAGCAATGCCTATTGTTTTGTATTATAGAATCATAGAATCATTTAGGTTGGAAAAGACCCTTAAGATCATCGAGTCCAACCATAAACCTAACACTACCAAGTCCACCAGTAAACCATGTCCTTAAGTGCCACATCTCTTGCTAAGTATTGTCCCCCATGCAAATGATAATGCTGTACAACATGTCCAAGCATGCTCGCAAGTCAGAATAGGATAGTCTTCGTCAAAGCGAAATTGGCTCTCACTATGCAATCACTTCCTGCAGAAGGATCATTAACTTCCTGACACAGCTGGTGAGTGA
>NW_010534847.1:263-8659 GCF_000687285.1 Phaethon lepturus | reverse complement strand
AGCTGCCTCCGCGTCCCCGGCGCTGGCTTCGCGCAGGCGGCCCGCGCTTGAGCCCGAAGGCTTTCAACGGGATTGCCGTTTTCGTTCTTTTTCTACATAGGCTAGGCTACGATCGCTGCTTCTTGCAATGTGCAGGAACGAATTCTGGCCAAAAAAAGGAAAACAAGAATAATTTACAAACAGAAGTTGAAACAGAAGACGCTCGTACTTCGCTTTTGGCCAAGGCAGCGGCTTGCTGTGTGGCCTTGTCCTCGCTGCATCTTCCTGCCACATCGGATTAACAGCCGCACGCAGAATAAATGCGCTCAAGACAACTGTCAGGTGTGACAGCAAGACAGCCCTAAAAGCGTCTGTGGTCAATAAATATTGCGCTGGCCAAAAAGATCAGGGACCGATGGAAACACGTTGCCAGCTATTTGGGTGATGGTGAACAGTCCACACTGCCAATTTGTAATACCGTCTGTTTCGTAAGAAACTCCTCAGAGGCATCCGCACAACTGTGTCCGAGGTAACTGTTGCGTGCTATTCCCTAAATAATTGTGTTCTCTAAATATTCACGAAATATTCCCTCTCTTCTCTCTAAATCGCCACCCCAGGACTCTTTCTCCTCCTGGCCATGCCAACACGCACTGCGTCCTGAGGTAGCAGCCCCCCACCAAAGCAGTCCATTTATTTTTAACCTACTAAGTTTAATAATATTCAGAAGTGAGCTATGGGGTGGTTTGTGAGTAGTGAAGGCACGAGCATGTGATTTGTATGCTGAGCTTCAGCGTCTCGGCTTTCGAGAGGAAAGCGCAGCTTGCTGATGAAGGCTTGTGGTTTTCCTGTTTGTTGTCTGGAAAAAAAGCTTGTGGAGGTGGGGTGCAAGCGGGCAGAGTGGGGAACAAAATGAAAAAAAATAAGGAAAAAAAAAGTATAAAGGTTTCTAAGTAATGAGGATGCTCAAGCCTCATTTGCTTTACGGGTTGAAGAAAGTGCAGTACCCCAAAGGTAACAGGATCAGGGATCCTGATCTTTGAAGCACCATCTTAAGGTCTACGCAGCGTTTGACCGATGTGCAATGGTTACAGACGCTGCAAACGTGGCTGCAGCCGCCAGAAACTAAAGGGTTTTGGTTTGCTCCAAAGCGAAGCCGAAGAGCCTTTGCATGTAAGAATGTTTAAAGCCCTCCAGCAGCTCTGCCGCCCAGCCAAACGGGCAGTTTCTGTAAAAGGATGAAGAGCTTCCTGCCAGCCTCCTTCACTCTGTTTGGTTTTATTGTACACTTTTGCCACATTTAGTGATTTTAAAACCAAAGGGCTTGCTTTCCCGGTAAAAGAGGGTGGACAGGATTGTGAAACATGAAGGATGTCTAAGCTGTGACTTTCGAGGGTGTAGGATGTGCGAGGCTCAGTTAAGAATTTGGTCACGGACTGTATATCCTTTCCTGTGCACAGGGGACTACCCAAAACCGGTCATTATTCAGTACATTCTTTAAAAAAAAAAACGTTACTGATGTTATTCACGGTATAAAATAAACAAAACTTCGAAAATGCTACTGCGAGCGCACTGCTAACTTAAGAGAATGTGCAAGCAGTAGTGGCATACCTATTTCATGGATAACTTGAAATTTTGCTCATATACATCGACAACTTCAAAACCAGTTTTCTGCCACTGCTTTTGCCAAATAAGCTCAACGGTCCACAAAAAAAGGAAGCGTGAGATGGCCACAAGCATATCATCCAGCACTAGAACATAAAGATTCCTCAGCTGATAGAGGAAATAAATTGCTTTAATATATGTTGATATTATATACTAAGCCTACAGACATGTGGGATTCCTGCACTGAAGCCCAGCGCTGGAGATAAGGGCAATCTCTCTGTGTACATTCAATAATATATTTGCAGCTCTTTGCATAAAGGATGCATTCCGTAATATTTTTATTAGCAGCAGACCAATATTGATTTCCAATGGCAATAACTTTGAAGCCCTGACTGTGTGCAAAACAAAAAAAAAAAATCTTGTCCCTATAATGTTAAATTTAAGAAGCCAACACTGTCATAGTTACAATATAGCTGCGCACCAAATCTTTGTTTAGATAAAGTCATTTGCTTATTCAAATTTATGGCAGAATTTATATTGTTATCTGCGAATAGATATCAATGGTTAAAGAGGTTTTATAGAGTTCTGACATTCGATATATTATGCAGGTTTAAAAGGCTCTGGAAAATGGATGAACTATCTAAGCTGAACAACTTTCCACTTGTAAAAATGCTTCTCAAAGTACAGAGGACTCAGATTTAATACTTAGTCTTGCTTGTTTAAGCACATGCTCAAATGTGGACAGGTTTTTCATATTTTAATCCTGACAGAACAATGCAGTCTCCTCAGAGCCAATGCTAAATGAAAAAATGACAGACATATCTTATTAGGGAAGATAATTTAAGTAATACTTATTTTTAATGCTTCACTTAAGCAATACTATTTTATGTCTTCAAATACATAGAAAACCATTCTCTTTCCATTATTGATTTATATTACAGTTTGCATTGCACAGATTCTTATAAAAATAAGATTTTGAGTTGATTTAGGGCCCTAACATATTGTAAGAGCTCTATTATATACCCCCCAAACACGGTGTGATGGATGCTATTTTTATGCTATCCTTCCTTCTTCACAAGCATAATTTCCATTTGTCAGATAGCAACTCAGATAAAAGCTCTAAAATAAAAATAAACCTATACACAAAACTCTTTGAAAAGGATAATTTATCTTATGGAATAGTTGGAAACCTAGAGAATAATCTTTGATTGATACAAATAATAGAAAATTTCCTAAATAACTTTTGCTCCTGGTAAGCTTCCAAGCAAGTAATTCACAAAATATGACTTTGTTCATTGGAAAGGTTATAAAAATTTGTTTGTTGGAGGTAGGGAAGGAAATGTAATTAAAGGCTAAATTCAGTCTCACATTTCATTTTAACTAAAAGAATATGTGTGATTTGGATATAAGTCACCTAGGCACTTCCTTTTCTTTTTTTTTTTTTTTTTAATTTTTTTAAGGCAGTGCACATTGTCAGCAAATCAAATTATCCAATAGCAGAAGTACATCTGGCTGAAGTACATCTGGCTGAGCTGACTATGCCAGGTAACCTTAAATAGAAACTCTGCAGCAGTTAACTGTGTTGCAATACTGGGCTTTGCTGGTAATACTTATCGAAAGTTCCCCTTTGTAGCATTTCTATAAAAAATAAAAAGGGAAGAGGTGAAATGAAAACATAAAACTTGTTGGGGTTTTCTGTATTTATAAAAAATCCCTTTGCAGTTGGAAATGCTTACAAAGGCATATATAAAATAGAGCAACTCCAGTTATTTTTAACTGCATATGGTCCACATAAAATGAAGCTATAGATCATGGAAGCTATAATGAAGGCAAGTTAAAGACCATAGCAATACAAGTATTTTAGCTAGTCTTGAATTTATAATGTCTTCAGGTAACACTTCAACATCCAAAGGACAAACAAAAATTTCCTCGTTACTGGTCATAAAAGAAAATATTAATTCATTCCCTTGGTAATTATTTTAACTTTATGAGGGGGATCCTTATCTCGGATGCATTGCATGCATGACCTTACATCAGCTCCAACTTTTATTTGCACAGAAGTTGACTTGACAAGACACATTGTGGGTATTTGCACCGTCCGCTACATTTTTGATTAAAATCAAGTTCTGGATCCTCAGTGCCTTACAAGTCACCTTTAAACTGAGACAAAGCATTTGGTTCTGGGACTGAGCGCTCAAAAAACCCTTCTTTCCCCAAAGGCAAATACTATATGAAAATAAATTAAACCCAAATTTTGCTGGTCAGCTATTTTGAATATATAAATAGGCAGTTTCATGTGAAGAGAAGTGACCTGAAACCTTGGTTCTAATCTTCAACAAGTCCTGGAAATGCCCTTTTTTTGTCCTTTCTCGAGTAAATTTTAGCTTCATTCTGTCTTCATTATTTCAGCGAGGTTATGCATAAAACAAGCTACTACACAATATGAATAAAAATGGCAGAACCTGACCTGAAGTGAATTACCACAGGGGAAAAAAAAGGACTTGTAAAAGAAAGACAGTGCACCAAGAAAGTGTGTTTGAACAGATGTGCCATTACATGCCCACAATTCATTTGTAAGCTAAACCGTTTCTACATACTTTTAAAGTCAATTGTGTGTTTTGAACTATTATATCAAATATATGTTTGAATTTTCAATTTAGAACAATGCATCGATGTCAAACAGAGCCACCTATGCAGGATTCTCCTTCTGCAAAATTTCCTTTGTAGTACAGAACTCATACTCGTCGAACAAAGAAGAGTTATATTTTTGGCACATGGATTAAATGTCGTCAGGCTAAATCCTCCAAATAGTTGCCTGCATTGATGCATCTTGGTTTTACTAACCTTAGATCCTTTAACCTAAAGCTCACTGTGAGTTGCGTAAACTAAAAATATGGATCTCTACTCGTTTTCCCTGTTATTTCCCTCCAAATATTCCCTTTCGCTTGACCCCTAAGTGAAAGACTAAAAATATGTTTGCATAGAAATTGAAGCGATAACGATAAGCCTACCACATCCCAAGTGGCATGGAAGACCCTCAGCTAAGGTGAGCTGAAGGGCGTACGCGCTTTCTCAAATAGTTCAATAAGTTTTGCTGGAGCCACACGGAAATGGCAGATACATACACTGTGCTGCACACCCACTCTCAACGTATAGAATATTGATGATTCTCTGCCTAGCTAAAAGCTTATAATAAATGTCTGGATACAGCTGCTCCCTGATGCTACAACATACACAACATTTCTAGCACACGCTAACGGAAAGGAAAGTGCACAAAGCCCTGAGAACCCAGGTGCGACCGCACCCCAGGAACCGATTACACCGCTATAGCACGTTCCTCCCGTGGTGGATCACGGCAATTTTACAGGCGATTCACTAACCCCAGCCTAGTGACCACTCTCAGAGGAGGCGGCATCTTATGACCGTGAATTTGGGAACAGCCGACACTGACGTTCGTAAAGCTGGGCTATTAACCCCCTGAGGACCAGACTCGTACACACAGCTGGCGGCTGGCTCTCCACTCGTGGCGGTGGTGCGTTACCCACTCGGCGATCAGCCCGAGCGCGGGGACATGCCACATAAAGTCCGGCTCAGCTGAACCCTTCTCCTGTTTTATGAGCCTGAAATGTCAAGATTCCGATGGCTGAATCGGAGGAAGACATGTCAGTAGATCCGTACGTCTCCTGCGCCACAGGCGCAACACTTCTCTCGAATCTTTTTCATTTACCTCTTAGATGATGTAAATCATAAAACACTTTTTGTAATCCATAGGCCCAGTGTTTGTGTAAGTGCTCTAAAATCCCACTGCCTCAGATTGGATGTAACATGGGCCGAACATCTGAGTTTGGTTTTCATATGGAAATAGGTAACACAGCTAAATGCCCATAAAATATTTCTGCCTATGCAGTGAGAATTCAGACTTTTCCACGGGTGACAGTGACAGAAGCTGACAATAGAGGTGTAGAACATGAGTCAGAGAAGGGGAAAACTTGACCAGAGAAACTGGTACTAAGTTATTTTTGTATGAAAGAAAGGCATTAAAAATGTACTGGCTATGCAGAGGAGGAGGAGGAGGAGGAGGAAGGATCTTGGTCTCCAAAGCCTGGTCCACAGGACTCCCACGCAGTTAACTGGATGCAGTTCAGATTTTTCTACCTTAGACGGGGCTCTGAGTCACCCTTGCTCGGTGGTGAACCTGGGCCTTCACAGACTCCGGGTGCTTCGAGACTGTCATTTGTTCCTCTCTCCCTTGCAGGGGATCATGAGATCGTAACCATCAGGTAGGACATAAAGCGGGGGAGGATGAGGCTGAGTCACAGCAGAACTGATAAAACCCACCGGCTGCTGGATCCAGGGGGAAATGCGGTCAGATAAGGGGAAGAAAAGCTTAACTCATTACTTTCCCAGCTCCCACTCCTCACCATGCAGACCTTTAAGCCTGCCACAGCAGCCGAGGAGAAAGGCTGGAACTTCACTGAGACCTGGTGGCCCCTGGACTCCCTGGCAAGTCTCCTGGGGTGAGTCCTCAGCTCATCAGCCTCTTCATGACGTCGGAGCTGCCAAGAGCAGCAACCTGCACAGGGACTTGGGGCGACCACCTGGGAGACCCTGGGGCGTATTCTCAGATCCCCTGGACGCCCCTAATCACCCTTCAGGCAAATCCAGTCCCACGGGTAAAACTTCATGCAACCCAGCTCAGCTTCTGCCCTGGGGTGTTCACTCCTTCCAGAGGTGAGCAGGGGTATATCCCCAGTTTGTGTGACCTTACCAAACCATTTGGGAATTATCAGCCTCCAGACAGATTGTTCTTCCACCCTGAATTACCTGCTGGCCTCCCTTGCTCCCTTTTCCACTATCTTTTGCTCGTGAAGGACCACGGGGCACTGGTCTCTGCAGTTGCTTTCTCTTTTCCCCTCTCACTACTCTATGTGCTCAGAGACTGCAGGGTTTTTTTTTCCATGAATGAGAGCCACCATCTTTGAAGATTTTAAAATAAATCTTATTTTAAAAGTTAAAAAATGAGCTCCACAGAAATCCAGATTACTGCACAGATTTGTGACCCAGCTTTGTTAAACAAGAACTAACCAAAGCCTTGAACCAGAATTGGAAAATATATTTTTTTTTTTCCCTCTGAGATTTGAAAAACACTGGTTTGGGTTTCTTGCCACGGTTTTCAACTCTTGTATGCTTCTGCATTCACATGTGCGAGTGAAGTGCTGAGTCACAAGAAAGTTTTCCAGCCCAGTTCTGTGCCTCTGTGAAGTTCATAGCTCTAAAATCACGTTCATATAAAACATCTGCATATCTGGGTGCTTCTCTGAGCTCAGTTTGGCATTCAGGTCTTTGGAGAGCCGCCCAGGACAACAACTGTGCAGCACTTACATGATCCGACCCCACCTCGCCAAAAAGGCAGAGTGATGCTGAGGTGCAGCTCCTGTTCTGTCCCCGATGCCGCTCGCTGCAGAACTGGGGGGGTCCCTAAGTGGTGGCCGATCCCATTTCACAGGCTTGGGCAGGGAGACAGCCAAGCATAAACAAACCGAATCCTTCAACTCTAAGTACCCTTGCTTCTCTTGTTTCTTTTTCCCAAAATCTTATCATGTGAATGCAGTGTAGTTTTTTGGTTTAATAAGAATAATAATGGCTCAGGATGCAGGAAAATGACTCACATGGAGCTAGTCCAGCTCTCCTAGCTGGTTGTAGTCAGGTCACGATGAATCAGATGACCCTTATCTTAGTTTAAGACTGTGAATAAAAACCTCTCCCCTCTACAGCCCCGCCAATTTTTGTTACATTATGCAGCATATCTCCTTCCCCTCTCACATTTCCTAGCTCTTCAAGTCTGCCTATTACCTTCTCTGCAAAATTTCCCGTGCATACTTCCCTCCTGAGTTCACCTCTGAGTAAATCCTCTTCTCTGCTCTGTAATTTCCCCTTGTCTTATACCTTCCCCCTGCTTCTTCGTCCCACCCAAGCCCCAGTTTTATCGCTGTTCTAGCTCAAGAGGAATACTGCCATATGCTTTCTCATGTGTTGTTACACATGACCTATATCCCACCCAAGCCAAAATAGCTTGACTTGCTTTAAAACCTTCAGTGGATTTGTGCCTTGGACCCTTGAGAGAATTCAGCTGTATCTGAAACCAAAGCAGAAAATAGACCCTTTCTTATTTTTTTATCACATTCATAATATAAACGATGGCAACACTTTCCAAACCAGGGATGCAAAACTGCTTTTCCTTCCCTGACTAGACAGTTCACAGAGGATTGGGTTCAAAACTGCAGTTTCTGTCCACTTTTCCCTGCCATAAAAACAACAGATCAAATAATAAATCCCATGTTAGTGACCTTTCTATTCCCTTGCTAATGCAGTTGTGGAGACCCTGGCCTACATTAAGAAGAAAGTAGTAACTGAAAAACAACAGATTAAAGAAAAAATAGTATTTAGTATTGCTACGTGAAAGAGGAGTCATCGTAGGTCTGGCTCCAGAGCAAGACTTAACCCAGCCTAGCTAGAAAAAGACGTGTTCCTGTAACAGGGGAATAGTTTTTGTTTCACATTTCTGCCTCTTTTGCTCAGAGACTGAGGAAAACAAGGAGACTGCAAAAGAGCAATTAACCTGTGTTACACTTGAGTAAACGCAGATTAAGAAACAAAGGGGCAAAAAGCACTGGTGAGCTCAGGAAAGGATTACATGAGTTTATGGCTGATCAGCCTAAAAATTCAGTCGTCCCCCAACAGCCGCAGACTCAGAAAGTCCCCAAAACACAACTTAGCAAAAGCCAGGAAGGCATACCAACGTCCTATTCTTATAC
>NW_010534847.1:0-232 GCF_000687285.1 Phaethon lepturus | reverse complement strand
GTGTTTTTTCTTATCCGCCTCCCCGATTTAGCCGCTGTCAGAGACCGGGTACTGGGCTAGAGGGAATTTTGGTTTGGCCCAGAGCAGCCTTTCTTACGTTAGCAGTGGCAGATCGCTAGCTAATCGCTAACGAGCGCAGCCTGGCACCACGCCGACCTGCTGACTGCCGCTCTCCTGCTTTAACCCCTCGCCTGCGCCCTCCCACCCGCTGCCACGCTTCTGCAGATCCGCC
>NW_010534846.1:269-15455 GCF_000687285.1 Phaethon lepturus | reverse complement strand
GAGCGGCAGAAGTGAATAAGGATTGCTCTTTTGAATCGTTCCGTATTGGGATGCAATCAGGCAGAATGGTTTGAAAGCATCTTTAGTTTGTAGGAATGAAGTCTCCAGGGGTCTGAGTGCTATTTCCAGGTTTCATCCTAAAGCTTAAATGATGCACTTATTGAGAGCTGATCATATAAAGCACATGAAGAAGAAAAGAGCCTGTCAAACAATAGCTTTTAACTGGTGGAGTGAAAAAAAAAAGGCTATAAACACCGCTGGAAGTGTTTCTGAAGGGTATTTGGATATTCTCTCACTGCAGCGCAAGAACCCCACTAGAACATGATGTTCCACAGCATCCCCTCACTGAAATGCTCTCACCTCTGGAAAAGACTGCAATAAACTTCTAACACCCCTGGTGAAATTACACAGTGGTGAAGGGACGGGGTTTCTTAATCACAGTAAACCATCGGGAAGGGGTGCAGTAGGATGGCACATCAGATTGCTGTACCACCCCGGTGGCTTTTGCAGTTTACAGATGGAAGTTGCCCATGTGATGTGTTCTTGGCAAGTACTGGGTTTGGGGATCTCTAGATCAAACCCGCTTATAAATATTGAGAACAGGGGGCTTCTCTGAGGGGAAGTCTTGTTTTAATGGGGTAGACTATCTGTTGATGGACTTGTCAGTAAAGGCATAAATCATATCTGAGACATCAGGATATAGCTGGCAAAGAAATCCAATGAGGATTAATGCCAAGATATCAGCAATCCAGGAGATACATGATAGCATCACTGTGGAGCCGACAGACACAAAATGCAATGTGAAGATTTCATTTCTTTCATGGTCTCTCCAGGGAACCCTCTGCAGCGTCTCCAGGAAAAATGCTCTGAATTCTAAGTAATGTGAGGAGGCAGACAGCCTGATTTAAAGGTGTTTAAATATTTCCGAGGGATGGGAGCATCCACCAGGACAGTGCTGTGAGATGATGCTGAGCACTCACTGCGTCAGGGCTTTTGGGTGCCATGTTGAGGACAAGCCATGTGATGCACTGAAGCAATCATTCCATAGAGATTTGCATGCTGTTTCTATAAGGGATAAGAAAACCTTCTGTACTGGTGTGCGCGGGAATCCCACTACTGCGTATTAAAGCTTCCTTTAAAGGGACAACACAGGCTGCAGTTGTGGACCCAGCTTGCAGTTTGGATGGAGCCTGTAAGAGTGAGTTTCTGAGAAGCTCAGCTAATTGGAGTTTGCAGCCTTTCTCCCAAACAACAGAGCAAGATCAAAGCCTTTCATTTTCATTGCTTGCAATGTGTTTTTTTATTCTTTTCAATGGCCTGCAGTAGAACAAGAGCTGCAGCACGAAGAGATCGTGATGTTCAGAAGCCAACGAAACCAAAGCTTTGCTAGGCAGGGCCCATCTGTATCTCCTCTCCCAGCCCTATCTTTCCCCACTGGCTTTCTGTGCAGCAGCTGGCAATATGACTGAATCCAGGAAAAGCCTTGCAGAGCCAGTGGAAACCCAGGAGGCAATTAATTCATCCTGAAACAGCACAGCCTTAAACAGTCACCAATGACCTGGAGTTTCTATTCAGAGAGTTTAGATAACTGTGCTGCCAACTTGCCATCAGGGCTGGGTTTTTATTAAAACTTTGCAAGGAGCAGCAGTTTGTCAAATATTGCCTTTAAATATGTCAGTGAAGGGGCAATGGCATGGCTGTCTGCTGCCGCAAGCGCTGCTGGCCTCGCGGGCTCTGCCCACCGCCCTTCGAGACCAGCGTGGCTCTGGCAGAGGCCACTATGTTGGAAAAGAAGCTCCAAACATGAACATAAGGGCTGGAGGAAAGAAAGGAAGAGTAGAAGCTTGTTTGTCCCTGATAATCTACTCGGATGTGTACAGACTGGAGGTGTATGGCTGGAGGGAAAAATAAGACCGTATAACATGATTCAGCTGATCCCAAATAAAGGTTAGGGGTGAGGAATTCCTACCTGAGCAGAGAGAGGCTTCTCAGGGAATTTCCCCTGGTTGTCTTTCAAAGCTCTGGCTGCTGCATCGTGACCTGTGAGGCATTTGTTTGGTTTGGCTTTTATTTTCTTTTTCTTCCTTTTTTTTTTCCCTTTCAGTTCTTGTCTGTTTTGTTTCTGAATGACATCCCGGCCCCTAACATTTCTGGAGGCAACACACACATTCCTTGCAGCTCTGTGTTACCAAGAAGACAGAAAATGTTCCTCATAATTACACATGATTTGATCATTCCAGCATTTCCACCTCTTCCCAGAAGTTTTATTATCATAATTAATTTCTCTGGCACCTACTCGCAGCTCTAGGCATTTTCCCAAACCTTTAAACACACAGTTAGCAATTCTGAACTTTTCACTGCTGTACTTCTTCTCCTCGATTTGCTAGTTATAAATTCTTTGTCAGTAGTCTTTCCTAAAGCATGAGCTTTATTCATGTAGTCCCCATTACTGTCGCATGGTGATACCCCAGGGATGGGGCTGATGCACTAGGGATGGTGTTATCCCTAGTTTACAAATGGAAATCTGTGAAACAGAGTAAGACTCGTATTTTTAAGTATTTTGCCTTTGGTGACTCGCCCAAGGTGTCACAGGAAGCCAGTGGCAGAAAAGGGAATTACACTCTGGTGTCCCAAGTCCAAGTCCCTACCTGCTGGCCCAGCTTGGTTTTACTGTCTTTCAGGTGCATTTCTATTGCCTTTCAGAAAACGCTCTGCAATTTCCAATCCATGCAGGATTCATGACTTTCTCAAATGCTATGAAGGAAAGATGAACCAAGAGGGAAGTGGTTTTAAGAACCAAGGACTCCTCTCAGGGAGTTGTCTTCTCTCACTTCTGGGTGTTGGATAGAAAAAGATCTTTTGCTTGAGAGAGATCTGAACTCTGATCTGAATTGTGGAGTATTAATCATGTAATATATTCGTCATACCCACGTATGATAGCACTTGTCCGTAGTAAATTTCTTGGATCTCAGAGGAAGGATGTAAGAGACATGATCTCAGATAATGTTGTGTTTCAACAAACAACCAAACTCACATTAAAAACATCAGTTTCAGCCTCCCGTTGATTTTAGTGAGGGTTGGTAGATTATTGAAATGAGAAGCTCCAAGCACCATCCAGCACAGCTCTTGGTATGATTCAGTGTGATCCATCAGTCGCTACGCAACAGGCAGAGCTGTACATTAGCTTGAACTTCTGCATGTCCCCAGGCACATCCATGTGCTGCAGTGGTGGAATTCATGCTAGCTCTGTTGTTACGAATTAATTGCATAGGCTGCAAACATCTCACGAATTCTGACTCTTCACCTGTTTAAAACCAACCCTGTGTCATCCTCCCACCACTACTCACAAGACCCACAGGTATCCTCAATCTGGACGCAAGCCACCCGTGGCTTGTTTGTTGGAACAGGAAGGACAGCCCTAGAAGCAAAGCTGCTGATGGAAACGCTTAAATCTTGCTCTGTGTCAGACAGAAGCTGAGCCAAAAGTCAGGCTTCAGCCTATGCAGAACTTGGCCAAACTTTATTATTAATTTGGCTACCAGCACAGGCAGCTCAGCACTGAAATGCAAACATACCCTGGGTAAATAATTTTCCACATAGTCTCAGTTTACAGCTGAGTAGGATGAGAGCTGCCCTGGTGTGGGCAGCTTCCCCCCAATGTCAGAGCGAGAGCCGGGTCTCCTGGCTCAGCACTGCGAGTCCTGGGGTGGTCCCGTGCGAGAAAGTGGGGAGCAACGTGGTGGTCTCCCATCAGGTTGTGTTCCCAAGACAGTCACAGGAGAGAAGTGGTCAGCAAGTCCATCGTGCCTGGAAAGAGCAGTTTGCCAGGCTTAGGCACTGTGACAAGTGGTACCCTAAATATTTCCAATTTACTGCGAATGTAGTTTCACCTATGAACTGGGAAAGGACTTAAACAAACAAACAAACAAACAAAACAAAAGAAAAAAGAAAAGCACTTCAAAGCATTTCCTTTAATGTTGTTTAAGCTATATGTCTGTGTCAGTCCGTGTCTGTGTCCACAAACACGTATTTAGCAAAGCTTGTCTCTGCAGCATAAAGCCTGATAAAGGTCTAATTGCCTGAGAAATGCACAGCCCTGGGCACTGCGGTGGCAAAAGCAATTTCCTTCTTTACAATGGAGCCTTAATGAAAACCCCTCCTGCTTAATGAGGGCGTGACAGACTAAGGGGCAAAGGTAGGGCTGTGGAGCTGGGCTGCAGCCAGCCGGGGTCTGCACGGGGTGGCCGGGGCGAGAGGAACCCCAGGCGGGGCAAGGGGTGCCTGTGCCGCCCCTGACGGCATGGGTGGCCCTGCCACGGGGGGTTCGTGCCCCCCCCGGAGGGCATGGGGGGCCCTGCCACGGGTGGTTCGCCGTCCTTCCACTCCTCTCGGGGCAGCTCCTGCCTCCGGGCTTCCCGGGGACTCGTGGTCCTGCTGGGGTGCGACCAGGGCACCGCCGTGTCGGGTGACCCCAGCCGCCACGGCCGCCTCCGCACACCGGAGCGAAGTCTGGCCGCTTGCTGCTGAAGCTTTGGGGGATGAAAGTGCCCGGATTGAGGAGTATTTGTAACGACAGTGGTTCTTTGTTTCAACCAAAAGAGCCAAATTTAATGCAGGATACAAAGCTGACCCTGGGGTGAAAGCCATCACTGAGCCTCCTCAGAGGCTGCCCTCCCACCCAGGAGCCAAACCCAGCAAACCTTTGATACATTAGCATTTAAAAGTGAGAGGGTGAGCAAAACCCCCTCACAAATTGTTCCAGGGAGAGAATAAAACAGCAGAAGCAGCAAAGGGTGGTCAATGTGGGTTTTGCAGCAGATAGTAATACAGGGCAATTTCCCCGTTTCCCTTCTGGTTAGAAATAAGATTTTTATCAACACAGAGATAGCCCTGGAAGAGCTAACGAAGCTTAAAACTGAGTGACAGAAATCATGTTCTGGGGACTGTTCGCAGCAACTTTTCTCCCTGTTTTTTTTTTACCAATTAAAAAAAAGAGGAGTTAACACCTGTGCCTGCTTCACTATGCCATTTTTCAAGTTTGCAGTTGTCCTCAGGGGAATAAAAGTGACAGATTTATGCAAAGCTGCAGTTTGGATCCCTTCTTGCCCTGGAGCAAGGCTTTTATCTGACGGTCTTCTTCCCCCCTTTATGAGGGGATGGTGAAGAGGAGGAATGCGTCACACTCGAAAAAGGCAAAGAAAAAAAAAATCTTTCACAGCTGTTCCTAGCAGCTGGGATATATTTAATCAGAACTGGAGATTAACATACATCTCTGTGAAAGAGATATTTTCCTTCCCCTTATGGTTATGTTATCACCTGTGCAGCAGACAAGGCTTGGAGCTGAACCTCAGCAAGAGGATGGAGGGGCTGCAAGTGACTTCGTACTCTTATTCCCAGTAACTCCTGCAATGGATTCGCTCTCCAAGTAGTAAGGACAAATTCTTTGGGCTGTCTACATTGTGAAAGCCCCTCCTAAGTGTTTCAGACTCCTGCAAGACTGAAAGGCTGGGCCTGCACCCAGCTCCAGCAAGCCTCTGCACAGAGGTGTCTGCAGAAGGCAGCTCTTCTTTAACTATTGTATTGGAGATAAGAACAGCAGAGAAGGACTGTCCCGGTGTCTCAACGAGTGCTACATGCACACAGATGAAAAAGAGTAATGGTAAATCTTCAGTAGTACACGAACGTCTGCTGTCTCCCCAGCCTTCATTCAGGGCGGTGAGCCCTGAGCAGCAGTTTGGACTGTGCCCTCCTAAAGAGCAGTTATGTTTTATCTTCGCTGCTCAGTGTGCAAACGTCCTGAAATCTCCTGTCCTTGAACCATTAAGGATTTGAGAGGCAGAACTTGAGAGGCAGAGCTATTAACACCTATATGGGCTTTCCTGTGATGCTTGTCTGCACGTTATCTGAGTGCCACAAACACGCTAATGGGTGTGAATTCACAACCCCTTTATGTAGTAAGAACCTGGTACCTATGTGACCTACCAAGTTTGGCTTTTTGGTCCCCACATCTTATCCTTCCAGTCAACCTCCTTCTCCATCCCCACCTTTCAGCCAGATGTGAAGGTCTTGCCTCTACTCATAGGAACACAGTCTTCAACACAAGCAAAACAAGACATTGCTCTTTAGCCTTCCCTGGTGAAGAGACCATTGAAACATTTTCCACATAAATCTACCCAAGATAAACATGTAAAATGTAATGTTTCAGCCCGAAGAGTTAATGCAGTCCAAGGAAGAGCCAGGCAGCTTTGCTGACAGGCAATATAATCCAGCAAATCATGTGCTTAGGCTGCTGCTGCTGCTGGATTTTGTAACCTTCGCTGGCTCCACCACCACCTGCCTTGGACATGTATCATCAACCCTTGAAGTGGTGGCCAGGGAACAGCTGTCCTGGCCTTGACACAAGACCTTGCGCTGGCTGCTCTGTGCGTGCCCTGATCTACTGCACAGCAGCATAGCAGTCAGCCTCTCTTAACGGGCTATCAGCAAGTTGCATGGATGTATTTCACTTAGCCAAGGCAGGTTCAGAAATAGAGATGTTTCCTCCTTGGTAATGTTGATGGCATGTGGGAGCATCTCATTGCCAAGGAGTTTGGGAGCAGGACTAGACGACCAACACGTACCCATCAGCAGTGCAGCTCTCATCGCCAGCATCCAGGTGAAACCCTCATTAATGTTGGTGGCATTGCTAACCCAGATCCTGGGAGAATAAATTCCCCTGAGTCAGGAGGACAATTTTGCTCAGCAATGAGCCAGCTGATTGCCATGAGGGGAGGGAGAAATCTCTGGTAGGAGAGCTGGATCAGATCCCATTTCACTACCTTTGCCACTTGGGTTAAGTGTAGTTTTTTTATCCTTTGCTGAGGGCAATTTCTAAGATCCAAATAAACCTCTTGCAGAATGGCAGGGGTGATGTGCTTTCACGTCAGCTGCTCTGTGAACACAGCAACTGTGTCAAAGACCTGGAAAACCCTATTCAAAAGCATACCAGCAAAGAACAAGACAGAAAAATACAGAGCCCATATTCTAATGGACCAGGTCCTTGACCCATTTTGTGAGGTTTGTGTAGATGGTTCAATGCCTTCTCAGCAGCAGTTAAAGAGAAACACTGCCTGGTGGTTGGGGAATAGGTGGTTTGTGGGGAGTGGGCACATCTCATGTGAGTGCTGATGAACATTGGTGGGAAGACTGAGCCCTCACTGTTTGGGACACAGCTTATAAAGCCACCTCAGACAGGGAATTCCACCTCTCTCCTTCTCTTGGTACTTCATTTAAATGTCCCAGAAATGGAAGTAGATGTGGGGGTGCTCATGAGAAAAAAGGGGGGTGATGGCGGGGCCGTGGTGGGGACGGCAGGCAGAGGAAGGAGGGCAGCTCTCCAGCTGCAGGCAGGTCAGTGGCACGGGGACCAGCAGAGAGGCACAGCGTGACACTCCGGCTAAGCCCAGCTTTCTGCAGGACAAGAGCCGATGCAAGCTGGCCAGTGTGAGACTGCTGAGCGAAAGCTGGTTTTACAGAAGGGCTGACAGCTCCTGTGGGGAAAAGCAGGTGTCTCTGATGGTGTTTATATTGGACACTTCCAGTCAGTTCCAATCCTAAGTAAGTATTATTCCAAAAAACTCCGTAGGATTCTAGATGCTCCTTTTTTTCCTTTCTTGTCTCTATTTCAGTAGTTTTGCCATATGATGTTCAATAAATTAAATCCCAACTTCTAAATTCCTTCATTCATTCCTTCTTTGCCTAAACTTTTCCTTGACCAGTTGCTTCCTTCACTGCCCCTTCTCTCCTGTCATGAGTCTTTTCTTGCCTTTCCTACCAATTCCTCTGCCTTTCCGCTGCTGTCTCTGGTTTTCTCTTGGGCTCCGCATCGCTGTGTCCGCCTCATCCCTCATGTTATTTCCTACTCGCTTCATCTGTGGGACTTCATGGGGTGCAGGGGCATTTCTCGCCCCTGTAGTAGTCAACAGTAATCTACCACTCAGTAATCTGTGTTGCCTTGTCCCCCTTTCCCACAGGTCTGCCCTTCCAGATGCGCATGCACATCTGTACAGAAGGAACACGTATTCCCAGAGCCAGGAGGCCGGAGTCAATCCCAGCTCGGGGAACTGCCAGCTTCAGTGGGATTATCCCCTCCAGCTCCAGAGCTTGGGTGTTGGATGAGACATGGATGGCAGGCAGTTGTGTTCCTTACCATATCCCTAGAAAAAAGTCAAGTACTCCGCTGATTAGTGCAGTCTGAGAGAAGAGAAATATGCTGAAAATTAAGCATATGTTGTCTTACAGTGGAAAATATTTAAGTAAAAACACTTTAAATTGCATAAAGGTGTTTTGTAAGAGAACTGTCATATACCATGAGACAACTTTACCGGAAAGAACATCTGTAATGAGAAACAAATCACTCTGACCTTTGCTATAGGGCTTGAAAGCAGGTTTCTTTGGGGTTGTAGGGACTCATTTGCCCTCCAGCAGTGGAAGAATTAAGATGTTATGTTTAACATAAACAAGGGAGGTTTAATCCCAAATCCTCATGTGAGAGCACTTTGTGTTCTCTTAAAAGTTCAGTAATTCCATAAGCAAGATGGACAGTTGGGTTATTTTAGACTCAATGAAAGCAAGGGAGGGACAGAAAGGACATCAAAGAGAATTAACTCATCAGAGTAAGAACCCAGTTGTGAAAAAACTGAACAGAGTGTGAGTTCAATTGCATTAACTATATGTGGTGCAAAGGTCTCTCAGTATAAGATGCCCTTCTCCTCTTTTCATTTTATCCAGGCAAACTGCAAGAAGAAAGGTTGATCTGCATGGAACATCCTAAGTCAGGGCCCTGCAACCTCCTGGACATGCATGCCCGTTCCTGCTCAGCCGGTAATAGCATGAGAGTCATGAGTCTCATTACCATGTGGGCTCTACACAAGATCTTCTGAGGTCAGATGCTGGTTTCTGAGCGACGAAGGAAAGGTAAGGTGGTTCCTGCAGACTGGAAGGCTGCACAGGGAGACTTGTTGTCTCTGATGACCTGCCTCTGTTGAATCTACCTGCACATCATCTCTGCGCTCAGCGAAGACAGAGTGGGCTTTGGTTTGGGAGTGTCCTGGCCCTTTTGAAAGGCAACCCCCAGCTCAGGTTTGTCCTGCTGCTCTTCTGCCAGGGGCACAGAGACAAGTCAGCCCTGGCAATCTGGTACCATTTAGCAGCACTAAATTATCTTTAGAAAAAGACAGTGTCAAACATGTTACCTCCAGCTGTGACTCAAAAATTAAAACAGATTCAATTCTTTGAAAGCATAGGAGGGATAGGATATAAATCCAGAAAGCCTGAGCTATTAAAGCAAAGGCAAAACATTTCAGATGTTCATCTTTTTATTGCCAGATAAGAAGCCAAAGTCCTACAATATCGCTGCCGCATTAGGACTCAGACATGTACAGCATCACTTTCTTCATCACTCCCCTGTGATCCTGCAGCTGAAGAGACCCGGTATGAGTGACTGGGTGCAAGAGGCATGATTGCTCTGGGCCAAAACCAGGCCAGAATTGCCTTAATTTGACTGCGCTAGGATTGAAATGCAAACTGTATTTTGCCAATACAATTTTTCTTCAGGAGTGACCAATGGAAATTGCTCCATACTTTTGTGTAATGCTGGCTAGCAGAATAAAGGTGGTTCTTGGATGAAGGAGCAGAAAACCAAATAGGAGTGGTGGTGCTACCCTCTTCCTGGCTCTTTGGAGACAATTCAGTGTTCATCTCTGGTCTCTGCAGCAGAAACGGATGTTGAAAATCTGGGGCAATCAAGCTACAACAGTGACTGATAGTCTGGTCATCCTGCCACTGAGTAAAAGAAACTGTATTCAGTTTATTCAATGGAGTGCTTGATTACTGGATTATAAATGCCAATGGGTGAGGATTTCTGATAAGAGGGGTTTTTTTCAAGTAGCAGACAACAGCACAACATGATCCCATGGCTGGAAGCTGAAGCTAGGCAAATTTAGAATGGGAAAAAGCACAAGATTTTAGCATTGGAACAGCTCACCGAGGGATGAGCTTGCTTCTCCACCATCTGAGATTTTAAAGTGAAGGTTGGATGTCTCTCTTCAGCTTTTTCTTTTAAACTTAGTTATGATCTTGACACAGGAGTCCCTGGGTAACATCTTCTAGCCAGTGTGGTCAGATTAGACTTTTCTAATTGTCCCTCTGCCTTCAAAACCTCTGATTTATAAGAAGTGCATTTACCTGGACCAGGGTTCACCCCAGGGACAGGGGAATTAGACATCTTTATTCATTCCCCACAGCTGTGGGAATGATATGTTTAGATATTTTTCCCATTGCCTGTTGTGTCAGTGGTATGTGTTATGCAGATGTGTGTCTACTGGGAGTTATGCTCAGACAGCACATTTCACGTTGATTTATGAACAGACTTCTGAGCGCGGCAGCTTCTGGCCTCTGCTGACTTGGGCTGGAATCAGCTTGCACGTTGTTGCTATTCTTATTCTTGGACCTGCAGTGATGGCTAATGAACCAGATGCTGCAGAAATGCAGAGCTGAGGATGTCCTTGCCTCAGAGCTCTGCTGTAGGAGCCTGGCATGAAGCAAGGGGTGGATGTGGGTAGCCAAGGGAGCCCAGGGAAAAGATGGGTGGGAACGTGATCAGTAGTGATGGGCTAGAAAAACAGTGTGTGTAGCAAGTTTGGTGAACAGTGATGGGCCAAGGCTGGGTCTGCCCAGGAAAAGGTGCTGCTGAACTCAAAACATGAGAGGAAAGAGGCTGCACAGCATCTTGGTTGTGTAAATGGTAGGAAAGGCCATGTCTGGGAGAAGCTATGGGGAAAGTGTCTACACAACCTTGAGAGTAGAGAGGAAAGTCTAAGGTGAAGATGACATCCAGGTTGTAAGCCCAAGTGATGGATAAGAGGAGGTGACAGTGCCAGTGAATGAAGAAGAGAGAAAGGGTCACTTGGAATGAGAGTAACAGTTCCCCTTCAGCCACAATGGGTCTGAGATGAGGGACAGATGTTCCCAGATG
Source organism: Phaethon lepturus (assembly GCF_000687285.1). NCBI lineage: Eukaryota > Metazoa > Chordata > Aves > Phaethontiformes > Phaethontidae > Phaethon > Phaethon lepturus. Next base: position 4,441 of record NW_010534846.1, on the reverse strand, counting down.
TTAGGGAGCCAGGCTGAGATGGGAGGTTGGGTAGGAGGGCACAGCTTACAGGATAGAGGTCCATATCCAAAGGAAACTGCATTTAAATTGGTGAGATTTGTCAGAGATTGGGGCGGAGGTAGAAGAGAGCAGGACCCTGTGGGCACAGTGAGGGCAGGATGGGGAAGATGGACAGTGGAGAAGGGTAAAGGCCAAAGGGGCCAAGAAAGCACAGAAAGATACAATGAAGGTGTAGGCAAAGATCTCCATCCATACCAACTCTTTGATTATTCTACTCACTTTTCCATTCAAATTCTAAATGGTGTTACAGAAAGTCTTTTTACTGCTGTGTATAAAGTAAATCTTTGCAAACTCTTTGAGACAGCAGTGTATTCCCGGCTGATCCCCAAAGACAGATCCTGTTTCTTCATGGTCATGATTACTCTTCAAAAGAAAGAAGCATAAAGAACTGCAGGGATCTTTGGCCAGAGAATCTGTGTTTTTTGAATAGGAATCACCCAGCCCAGACATTGGTACAAAAACAGTTAAATATGATGGACCACATGTCAAACTAAGAGAAGAATTACTCAAATTAGAGAAGCGTAGAGAGAATAAGGTAACAAAAACATCTCTTCCTGTGGGGACACTAACACAGCCAAATATTCCTCTTTGTAGGTTGCCCAGTTTGAAGAGGGGTGGGCAGGGGGAAAGAAATCTGGGTTTGATATTTTGTACCCTGGACTACAAAGGAATATATAAATAAAAGACAGCTGGGCTGAGGTTTCAGATCACCTACACCCATCAGAAAGGCAGCCAGACTCCAAGCACCGTGCTCTCTTCTTTGATACCTGGACTAATGCTCAACTCTGTCAATACTTTAAAGGCAAAGAGAGAGACAGAGTAAAGCTATGTTTTATTAAAAGGCTTAAATCACCCGCATTGCCACAGAAACAGCAAGGAAAATGACACAGTCCGGAGGGAGAAACCTTTGGTTTAAATATCTGTAAAGATGTGCGGAAGAAAAGGAAGAGCTCCCGCCTGGGAAAACACAAGCCTGTCTCAAAGTCTACAAGACTATCTAAGCAAAGGAAGTGAATGAATAACTGTGGCACATGCACGAGTGTCTGAAAGCACAGCCTGAGCGGTAATTGGCTCTATTGATGCTCCTCTGATTAGCTGGTTTTGGCTACAGCACTCGTCAGACCGACGCTCAGTTCACAGCACAAAAGTATTCGCGTTGCACTGAAGAACGTCTCAGATCAGCCAGTGGATCCCTGCAGCGAAACAGCAAACACAGATCTGAAAGATGCGGTCCCCAGGGAGGGTTTCTAAATCCTTACTTCCTGTCACTAATTCCTTGTTATCCAGAGCTGGAAAAGAAGGGACTCCTGGAACAGATTCAGATGCTCCTGCTACTTTTCACTACCTTGGAAATGAAGGAAGAGAGAAGAAAATTGATGGTGCTTCTGTGGAGAGAAATTTAAGAGCAAAATCACGTGATCTGAATGTAGACGGTTCTAATTCCTTACTAAAATACTGATCTGAAAGTTGCTAATGAACTCAAACAGCAAATAGCCCAAGGGATCAGCTTGTCAGGATGGGAAGGAAAGGTTACACGCTGATGAATCTCTAGAGAGCCTCCCGGCAGGGAGAGGTCTCAGCTGGGGACATCTTGCAGAGGGCCCGGGAGAAGACGAGCCACCCCAAGCCCTTACAACGGCACTGGGCACAGCACCAGCAAACATAAATGGAAGAGAAAATTGAAATCAGGCACTTTCAAGTGAAAGCTGTTATTATTTTTATGTGAAGACTTGCATACCTACTGTGTCTGCTCCCCGGTTATGGCCAACACCTTCTTTCAGCTCATTCAGCTCTGAAGTCAGCTCCACGGACTCCCGCTGCATCCTCAAAACACCAACATGACCACTCTGCAGGATGATAGAGAAATTCCAAAGAACATTAATTACTTGCTTCCACACTCCGGTAATCACCACCAAAAGGAGAGTTGTAGAGCATCACCCAGAGCCAGCGTATGCGAGCAAATGCTGTTCTGTCTTCTGAGATGGCTCGCTGATTCAAACACTCTCACCAAATACAAGCAGTTTAATTTAGACTATTAATGGTAGCATTAAGGAAAGACACATGCACAGTTTGGATGTGAGCTGCCCGTGTCTCTCCCTTTCTCACCCTGTCCTCCTTCCCAGCTGCTACATGGCGGCTAACCGAAATGTGAGGAATAGCAGAACAGATCACAGCTTAGATTAGATATTTCCAAAGTGCTCTGAGGACAGTTGACCGTTAGCCACTTGCAACACACAGTAAACAGAGATGAAGCTTAAATATGAGGCTCCTCTACACAGAAGATATCAATCTCGTATGTATACACAGAAGAAATAGCAACTGCATTTCACACAAGCTAAGAATTTGGTTCCCAGGACAAAACCAACCAACCTATAGTTATAAACATCTCATCAGCTTCTTGGGCCTCTACCTCCTCAGTAGCAGTTCTGGAGTAGTAACATACCTGTATGTTGCTGCCCACACCCAACATGAGATTCACGTTGCTGAAGCTGCCAGGCTCTGACGCCAGTCATACCATTTGGAGAGTCCATGGAGAGTCCATGGAGAGGCCACCTTGGATGGGCTGAACATCTCTCCCGTCAGTTGCAGCATTTCTCCTCTTCTTCACATGACCCTCATGTTTTCGCCTATGTCTTGAAGCACTGTTTCTCAACAGAAACCTATGACGTTCATACCAAGGCTTCCATGTAACACTGGATTGCACAACATGCCTCCAGGGCTGCCTCAGTCTTGTCTGACTGAGCCTCAGTTCTTTGTTTTCCTCCTTAGTTCTTATTTACGTATCTAAAAAGTACTGAATGAGGCTCTGAAACCTTCTCTATTGCAGTTTAGTCCCTTCAGTTTCCAAAGCAAAAGCAGTTTTTCCTGACAGTTAACATCAAAAAAATATTGACCTTGTTGCTCTGGTGGGATTTCCTGATTTCCTGGGGATATTTTGTTCAAGAAATTATTTTCAGGATTGTCCTTTAAGCTTTTTTCCTTAAAGTTGTGAAGCAGTTGGTTGATCTTCAAGAAATATATCATAAAAAAAAAGTTAGAAAAGCTCTATCTGTTATTCTGGAGTTTTTGTTAGGAAAAAAAATCAAAGTCTGTTTCTGTTTTAGCAAGAACCAGCTTTGCCATTCTTGCACAAAGCTATGCTGAAATACATTGTGGGACCATGCCATCATGAAATATGAATATTACCTTTGTTAAAGTCTTCAGCGCATTTTCTGCACACAGCTGAGTCTGATGAAACTATTCCAGAGGGAGACACTTGTCACAGAATAAGTCTTGTCTTGCTGTCATGAACTTGGCTCAGCTTTACTTAACTGATGATTCATTATTTTGCACATGATTTCGAACACCAGTCATGCACAAGGACCCCCTACACCAGGCACAGCATGAACATGGAACAAAAAGGCACCTTCTGCTCCCAGGAGCTCCTAGTCCTTGTAGAGGACTGGAGAGGCAGATGGAGACAGACGTACAGGCAGACGGAGGATGAGATGAAAGGAACCAGCCAGGACATGCTGTCAAACTTCTAGTAACCATCACACCTAGGGAGACATTTAAGTGGGACCGTGTCTCCCTGATGTTCATATTCTAACAAAAGTTTTTAAGGGTCCCATGCCCGTTCCTGACTTTATTATCCCCAGTGAGATCAGATGTGGGAAAAAGAGAATACTGAAATAGAAAGAGGCTATTTTGGGCTCTGAGTGGTGCGGGGCCCCTGGGGATCCTCGGGAGAAGCTCCACAGCAGTTTGTATGCAGGGAGAGGGTCAGTCTCTGAACCATCTGCCAAAAAGCTGGAAAAGCCTGAAGCTGCCTCAGCCGGTTCGAGGAGGAAACGGTGGGAAGCAAAAATATATCGAGAGATGGCTTTTTATTTTTACCTTGCTCACCAGATGCATTTTGAAAAACGATTGCAGGCTGCTAGGAAGAGCTGCTCTCTTCCACTTGCAAGTTTTTCTCCATCTTCATCTCAAGTGGGAAAAGTGGGTGACCAGGGTTACAAGCTCCCCCCCTCCCCGCCTTCAGTTTCCCAAGCTCTCCTTTCCCAGCACGAGCTGTGCACAGCCCCCTGCTCCGCTGGGACCCCGGCACTTCCAGCACCCTCCGAGCCACCCGT
>NW_010534846.1:0-238 GCF_000687285.1 Phaethon lepturus | reverse complement strand
GCCAGGGCCCCCCCGGGGCCCGGGCCCCCCTGGCAGCAGCTGCCCCCACCCCGGGGTGTGCTCGCCCTTCGCATCTCTGCTGTTGCGTCTTGCCTCTTCGCACTCCCTGTCCTGTCCACCTCTTCTTCCCTTTGCATTCCTCCGCTCCGCAACTCCGCCGCTGCATCCCTCCCCTTCGTATCCCTCCCTTTCCACCTCCCCCTTTGCACCTCTCATTTACATCCCTCCCCTTTGCCTC
>NW_010534845.1:445-876 GCF_000687285.1 Phaethon lepturus | reverse complement strand
AAGCCGGTCTGAATTACCACCTCCCCAAATAGGCGTGATTTGAAAGAATTTCCTTAAGCCTGAGATTATTACAGGTAGGTTATATATTGATTTTTGAAGGCTTTCAGATGAGCAGAAACACTCTCCCCTCTTCATAGAAAAGACGGAAGGGTTGGAGTTGTTCGGGGGTTTTTTTTGAAGTGTTTTTAAAGAAGGCAAATGCTCCAAAATAAGGCAGGGGTGAGGCATGGGAAGGCAGTGACGGGTCCAAGGTCTCCAAAAGAGCTCAAACCACTGAATTATCCTCCAAGAAAGGCGAAAGGACATGAAGAGTGATTCCCAAATTCCCGCGGGGGGCTTTCCCCCGGGCAGGGGGGATGCTCACCGAGGCAAGCGCCCGGGATAAATGACTGTTCGGCTCGGAGAGCCAGCGGAAAAAAAAGGAATATTAC
>NW_010534845.1:0-347 GCF_000687285.1 Phaethon lepturus | reverse complement strand
AAGGGGTTGTCCGTGTCAGAGCCCCAAAAAAAAAAAAAAAAAAAAAAAGCGGCTGTCGGCATTGGAAGCGACCCATCCTTGGGTGATCCGCTGGGACCGCGCACCGGAACGCGGATGGGACCTGGGCTGCCTAGATCCCCCCCACCAACGCTGCCGGAAAGGGGTTTCTTAAACATCTAACCTGAAACTTTCTCTCCTCCCCGCGCTGGAGCAGAGGACAGGCTTTCTCTTGCCGCTTTGCAGAGTCGGTTTTGCCCTTGACCGTCTCTTCTCTGGGTTAAGCGACTCAAATTCATTCAACCTTTTGTATTCCCCGGGTCTCCCGGCTCGGCTTCACGGCATTCATT
>NW_010534844.1:0-1805 GCF_000687285.1 Phaethon lepturus | reverse complement strand
CTGGGCTGACGTTACCTGAGCAGTAGCATCACCGATGGTACAGTTTCTTAAAGAAGCACATGTAAATAAACTGCATCCAAAATATATGTTTAATACGAAATGCGCAAAAACTGAGCCTGACTTATCAGGCTTTTTGTTCTATCACTTCTATTCTTTATTCTGGACGTACTGGGTGTCCTTGCAGAGATGTCAGATGACTTCTCGAAGAGCAGCACCGACCACTTGCTACGTCGGCGCTTCCAAAACACTTGCTGCAGGTTGCCGGGGCCAGCCGGAGGGTGCTCAGCCCCCACGTCCCCCCTAAGGCAAAGCCCCTGCTGGAGTGCAGGGGTGTTCGGGCACCCATGGAAGACCTTCTGTGGCTGCTTGCTTGGTATGTGGGGTTGGCTCCTTCTCTCGCCTCATTTTACAGATAGGGGAGATCATTCCCACTATTTCAATTTCATCCCAGCTGCACCAGCTCAGTATAGAGGATGTCAGGATTTTTCCACCTGCCACATGGACTCCAGCCTCTTTTGAAAAGCCGTGCACGTCTTGAGTTGGTCTCATGGGGACTCTGGCTGAGGGTTGGCTCAGGATGTGGCTCATTCTCCATAGGGCAGGTTTTATTTCTGTGGCTGCCTCCCGCACTGTGCAAACCTGTCACCAGAAATGCTCACTATCGGATTTATCTTCTTCATTTGATAGAAATCCTTTGGAAAGAGGACAAGGCAAAGCCACTGTCATGAAACAGTGTGGCATTTATATCCAGCAGACAATGCCATAATTATTGGTCAATGATAAAAATAAATGGTTGTCTGTTGGCGAGACACTGCTTTTAAGGCCCTAAACTGATTGAGAGCTCTTGCCTTGTCTTACTGTCCACCATGGTGACAGTTGGGTCACTGACTAGGCCTGCAAGCCCTGGCAACATCTGACAACTCTTCATTAATCAGCAGTTTTGCTGCCCTTGCACGAGTTGCCTGTGCGGCGAGGAGCGACTGTGGGAGCGTTGGCCGGGGCCGGCAGCGCCCAGGCGGATGCGAGGTGGTCTGTGCACGCGGACACAGGAGACTTCTGCTGTGGGGCTGGATGAGGCCATGGGGACCAGCAAAGATGTGTCCCACCTTGGTGCTGCTGGACATGACCGGAGCTGGCACTGGTAAGCATCCCAGCCTCATCAGACGAAGGATGGCCTTTGACTCCTGGAAAAACCTTGGGAGCTGCTCTTGAGCCCAGAGGTCTTCAAAGGAGAAATGGCACTCCAGGCTGGCCCATGTGCGTCTCTCTGCAACGATCCAAAAAACCCTTCTTATGTGACCGAGCAGGAAGCCGAAGCGCATGGCCCCACACAAAGCCAAAGGGAAGGGGTCTCAGGCGGGGCTGTGGGGACTGGAGACCCCCCCGGTGCCATGTGCCCTTGCCATGGGGGCTGGGAGCAGGGTGCGGACCCCATGCCAGTATTGCTGTGTCTGCCCCACGGCCTCCACTTCTGGCCGACCCTAACGACCGGCGAGGGAGGGCAGGGGAAAGTTGCCCCCCAGGGACCCAAACATAAAAAGCGAACAGCCTCGTTACGGCCACGTGCGGCCGGCCAAGGAGCTGCTTTTTTTTTTTTTCTCCCCGTGAGGTGTCTCCAGGCGTGAGGAGCGTCGCCTGCCCCACCGGAGGGAGGACAGCAAGTCCCGTCAAGCTGCAGGGGGTACGAACCGGGACAGCTTGACATTTGTGTAAGACAGGGTCAGGACATCGTGTCATCCCGGTGCGCCGTGCGCTGCCCGGCTTCCCTGCCAAACGCCGGATGCAAATGAGACGGCGACGGCGGG
>NW_010534843.1:1525-2140 GCF_000687285.1 Phaethon lepturus | reverse complement strand
GCACCGGGCAGGGTCTGGCAGCCGAGGCATCTGTAAGGCTGGACAGCAAAATCACCCCGAGGGCTCGGCACACGCTGTGCAGCCTGCTGGGACCCCAAGTTTGGGGAGGTGCAGTGCCTCCCCCCAGGAACGCTGGGCTGCCCGGGAAAAGGACCTGGACCCCTCCAAGGGCCATTGCTGAAATGGGGCTGAAAAGTGGCTTTTCCCGCCTCCCGCCCTGCGGGCAGCAGTGCTCTGGGTGCCACGTGCTGGAAAGTTTGTGCCGAGGAAGCGGTGCGTGTCGGAGCCGGGGCTATTCCTGGCTCCCAGCTGGTGTTTGGCCAAAGCGCGCTCTTGTTTTCGGCTGGGCTGTAATTTTAGCAAAGGCTGTTCCCGAGCAGCGGGGCTGCGGTCGGCACAGCTGCCCAGGGAGAGCGCGGGCTCAGCTGGGGGGCCGGTGATGTGTGTCAGCACCCCCCTGCCCACGGCGGCCCAGGGTGCTTGGCCAAAAGTGCCCAAAACATGGCAGAAATGCTTAAACCCAATGTTCTTCCACCGCTGTGGCTGCGGAGGAAGGGGAAAGGGCTGGCGCTCTGCTGGGGCTGGCCGCATTTGCTCCGGGGGGGGAGGGGGGCC
>NW_010534843.1:0-1436 GCF_000687285.1 Phaethon lepturus | reverse complement strand
CCCCTCCAGTCCCCCCTGTGCTGGCTGCAAAAGCTGCGGCACTGGCACCGCTCACCCCGGCGGGCCGTGGAGGGGGAGAAAAACAAATTTGGCTTCAAGTCCTCCCTAACTGGTTGAGTCAAACCCTTCTGTTACCCCTCGAGGGCCCAGCGAGGACTGCAGCAGCCGCCTCCATCAGACCCATCAGCCACTACTGCCACCGCCTTGCCATCACCCTGCCACCAATGTTCCCTACCTAGAAATTTCTTAATATTAAGCTAAAAAACCCCATCTTGGGAGTCCTAACAAAAGCTGAAACTTAACGACCGTATTTCTCCAGACTGGTAGTACCAGCCCTGTGATAAAACCTCTCCATCAGCCCACCTGCCTGGGGAGACGTGGCTGTTTACACCAAAGATGAGCAGAAGACAAGGGTTTGCTTGGTCCCCAGACCAGGGCTAAAGCTCTACTGGGAGTTTTATTTTATTATCACGCTAAACTTGAGATGACAAATATTTTGAAGCAGCTGAAAGGTGTTTATTTTTTAGTTGGTTCAGCTTGTTTACAGCCTGTTTACAAGCCTGGACATTTATCTTTGGGGCTGTTTACCTCTCCCTAGGCTGTGGCTAGGGTTTAATACACACACAAATAAAACCCCAGCGAGGGGTCCGGCCGCCCCTCCCGGTGCCTGCCTGCCGGCCGCCAGCTGCGTGCCACGGCGGTTGCTGTTTTGACAGAGCTATGCAAATGCTCTCTTCACCAGTGGGCTTGATCGCTCGGGTCATGTTTGCAACCGCGCCAGCCTCAAATATTTATTTATTTCATTTAATTCCCTTTCAATCGCAGGGCGATAAGCCTCGGCCTTGGGCTCTGTGGCTGTCCCTAGCTGGGGCTTTGACCTGGGGCTGCCCAGGGCGTGTTCCATAGTATTTTATAATTCATAACCTGTATTTTATCGTTTATAACCCACATTTTATTCATTCATAACCTGTATTTTATTTCCCAGATTCAGGAAAATCTGCCCCATATTGTGGGAGTCTGGAGGCTGCCTCGTACATCTCGTGGCACGTCAGACTGACGGACAAGCCCAGCTAAGGGGCTGCCTGGCAGGAGGCAGAGACTGATTATTTTAATTCAGTTAATGAGGGAGGATGTGGGGTGACCGGGCAGTGGGGTAGCAGCAGGAGGCCCCGGGCTGGTCCCCCTGTGGCAGTGGCACAGGGGGACAAGACCACGAGCTGAACAGCATCAGGGTGGACCCCATGTGTGTGGGGTCAGCAGTGCCCAGCCGGGGGCCTGGATTCACTGGGATCACTGGGATCACTGGGAGGAGGTGTGTGCATGTGTGTGTGTGTGCATACATGTGCAACTGTGTGTATGCGCGTGTGTGCGTGTGTGTGCGTGTGCAGCAGCTGGGACACCCCACACTGGGGCAGCGACCACTCTGCTGGGCGAGA